>NC_092115.1:33656227-33956227 GCF_045679555.1 Salvelinus alpinus | reverse complement strand
TGGATTACAACAAACTGCTCTCAATTCCCAATACGGACACGCGCAGCTCTGTTTCACTCACTCGTCTCAGGGCACAAATTTCATCTTCTAACGTGTACGATCCGTAGCTAGTCATTGTTGTTCAATATAGCTATTTCCAGACGACTTTGCTGAGGCCATATGGTTGTTTTTGTCTGTCTACTTGACATTGTTTGGTAGACCTACCTTGTCTGTCCTGACGACGTCTGTCATTGTCGTGATCAAAGCCGATGCTTGCTATTATTATTTATTCTCGCATAGGCATGTTTACCGAGCGACATATAATTAGGAGAAATAAAAGACCATTGGCAATTTTTAGCATGTAATTGTTGGTGGGGCAAACACCCCAATTGTAATTTGTATACATGCCAGCAAAGCCACTAGACAAGACACAGCACTAAATAATACATGCATTACACTATAACGGGGACTAACTGCCCACAAACTGTTAGGGCCTACTTAAAGTTGTCCCAACAGCAGAGCTTTTTTCTTCAGCGGAGCCTTGTCTGGCAGCGAAACAGTTAATTCAGCCTCATGTACTGCCTTTATAAAAAAAACAGCTGATATTGCAGACTTGCCGAAACAAATGTGGTTTCTACTGACAATTGAGATGTACGAACTGTGGCATAAGGGGACGACGAGCGGATAAGAGGCAATCCATTTCAATTAATCTACTTTCTAAGCTACAGTATGCATATTACATAATTTATGCAGCAGCATACAATACATTTTTGGACACCTTGCTGTGCTCACTTGAACAGGAAGGTGGTGCATTGGTCCTTTGTGGGCAAATCTCATCAAAGTCTGGCATTCTCTGAAGTTATGGTGCTTTCAGGCAACTGGGAACTCTGGGGGGGGTGACAACAACAATGTTGAATCATGACACCAGTGATCTTCAGGTCAGCGCTCTAGAAAGAGGCCTGGGTTCCTGACATAGAGTTGGATGACCGTTCAAAATATATTTTCCCAGTCTGATCTTGTTTTTTCCCCACTTTCCAGTTGTCTTGAACTCACTTGAACTCCAGTTTTTAACTGTGCAGAAGTCATTCTGGATTGACAGCATGGCCAATATTCAACCTTTGATGGCCCAATAAATTTTTATGCTTGGAAAATGACTTCCAAACCACTCATTGTTGAATGTGTTTTCCAACTTGTTGTGTAATGTTTATGGCCGATGAGCACATTACGTTTTGTCATATGAAGAGAAATTATAGATAAGGATTTTCCAGTAGATTGTTGACTTGATTCATGATGACTGCTAGCTAAGATTTTGAAAGTATGTTGTCCAATCAAAGCTGCGGTAGATCTAACGTGATTTGATGTCATTTTATCTGTGGACCATAACCTTGAGCCTTCTTGGATGGGCACTTCTAATGTAACTCTATGGCAGCACCCAAAGGGCTTGAATTTACGAGCTCTTCCTGTAGATTTTGCAGTGACGTAGTGTCCCCATGAGTGACAGAACACTGAGCCAATCACGGCACTAGAGAACATTACCAACCCCTATGCTCCGTATTTTCCGCTGGAAGCTGCACCACCACAGAAAGCACTGAGCTAGGCTGAAACACCTGCATTTTGCAGATGCCTTTAAGAAAGGAAAACAGAGACCATGTTTGTATGCGTTTTATTAATTTAAAGATTTTATTTTTTACTTTACACGTATTAATGCCAAAATAACATGCAAAACGGGCAACAACAAAAAATATATACAATTATAAAACGGGTGACAATGTTTTATATGGCCCTAGCTAAACAGGTGGGGTTCAAAACCGGTGGGGCTCTAACCCACCAGCCCTGCATGATGGGTCGCCACTGAAAATGACAATTGTATTGTAACGACCCGGTATTGTGTTCTGTGTTTGTGGGTGTGTTATGGTTCTCATGGCTACTAGCAGGGGTTAAATATGTCAGGACAGATGGAAAGGTTGGGGGGGTATGATGGGTAATACCGCGGGATTTGGAAATGCATAAATAGGGATTACTGTCTCATTGTTCTCTCTCTTCTGTTCGGGCCTTGATCTGTTCCTATGAGAGTGACTCTTAACTCGACAGGGTAACATTGTGTACGTTCGGCATTTAGCGGCGTGGGTTGTGGCCGGAACAATAGCCCAGTTTATGAATAAACCTGTGTTCTGACCTGCACACCTAGAGTCCGTCTCTTTTCCCTTTATGACCCAGCCGGGTCATTACAGTATATTGTTTATCTTGATTTACAAATGTCAGGCGAGAATGTTGCTCTTGCAAGTGAAACAATATATGGGTCAAGTGAATTAGCCTACCTTCATCTAAATCTCTGTCTGGAATAAATGTAGCCAGCCATGCATCCGGCTAATAAATAGCCTATCTCGTTGATAATTGAATAGGACTAATTAAGTAAATTGTGCATTGTCGTCTGTCGGGGTTGCAATGTGTGTGAATGAATGATTTTTATTTTGTATTTTTTTGGGTCAAATCGCCAATTGGCAACCCATCCCTTATGGGTTTAATTGACACAAACGTTACATAAATTCACGTGGTGATAATTCCTCCGGTGTTTTCTGCATTGCGCATCGCATAAAGAGTGAAAAAATGTAAATGTAAAAATCAATACATAAAAGTAAATAAGGTTATCCAAACAATAACTATCACTATATACAGAAAAATGAAATGGAAGGCTTTTGAACCCAGTCTGGCACAAAGAAGATTCATATGGGAGACAAGCATATACACAATCTATATACACACGTACCATTTACCACATAGACGCTAAATATTTTTACAATTTAATTATAGGCAGCACTTCTTGTTTTATCTAAATATTCCTCAAACAGAAAATACACAATGGACAAACATTTCAGTTTCTCCTCATCACTCAGCCACACAATGCCAGGTATATCTGGTGTGCTTTCTGGAATAAGACCAATTGTTTATCGTGGTAGAAAGGGCTATGTAACTTGAAGAAATAGAGGGTAAAATGGGTTTTGTTCTCTATTTCTTCAAGGTCACAATAGTTACGTAGTCTTTCCTCTTCAATTTCACCTCTATACCGACCTGTTTTCAATACACAGAGGCAATATCCCTGATCTCACCTGTTTCAATACGCAGAGGCAATATCCCTGATCTCACCTGTTTCAATACGCAGAGGCAATATCCCTGATCTCACCTGTTTCAATACGCAGAGGCAATATCCCTGATCTCACCTGTTTCAATACACAGAGGCAAAATCCCTGATCTCACCTGAGCACATAGCGATCTCTTGCTTTTAAGTAGGTTATACATAATGTATCTCTCGCACACGAATTCACCCTTAATCAAACAAAAGGTTCTCAATTTGGGTTTATGATTAATCTCCTCCACCCATTTTTTTTCTTCATATTGTATCAACAGTTAAAATAATATTGATGTCTTCTTCCTTTATTTGGTTTTTGTACAGATGTTCAGTCAGAATGTTGAAAAAGGTCTGACATTTGAGTTGCCCAGGCTCCCCCTATGGGATAGATCCCATTTGAAAAACTTCGCTAGCTATTCTGGCAGTTGGCATATTCCAGTCTCACCATACACGCCTTCCATCTCAACTCACAGCCCATGTCTCCAGTTATTGCAAGTATAGTTGCAAACTTGTGGACACGTAAAAAGTTACGTACTGCTCTGTTATGGACATGTTCGTTTTTGAGATGCCTCTTAGCACCCCACACTCCTGCTAAATAGTCCAGAACAGGAGACACGCATGTCTGAAACAGTTTGGAATACGTTTGGAATACGTATCATAACCAATATCTTTGAGGTTTTTTTTTTCCTTCATATAACTCCCCCAAGAGCTCTATTTGCTGAGTCGGCCAGGGAAGATGTTCATCAATCAAAAGACCCAAATATTTATCATTTCTAGTAAACTCAATGTTTACACCAAAAAACTGAAAAACACTTCTCTTAGTACCTGATTTTCTAAAATGCATTCTGTGTTTTTGTCTGGTTGATCATGAGTCTTATTTTATTTTTTTTACACAAATTGACTGCACATAATAACATGTTCTTCAGGTCTTGTTCAGTTTCTGCCATCAAAATAATATCAGCATGTAAAAGGATACTTAGCATTTCATCATATCTTACTCCAATATTTAACTGTTGCATTTCTTTTGCCAAATCATTACTAAACATGGCAGAGTCGGTGATAAGGTGTCTCCTTGTTTTACACCCGAGGATGTGGGAAACCAATCTGTACCATATTCATTAACACGCACACAAGCAATTGGTACTTTGTAAAGAGACTGGATTGCGTGATAAGGTCAACCCGTCTTTAACAAACTATAGGCTAAAAGGTCCCTATTTGCGAAATCAATGAAACATGCAAAAGTAGTCTTTGTGTAATCTATTTCTTATTATTGTACAGATCAAGAAGATATGATCTATACAGGCTCTGGATTCACACAAAAAAATCATTTTGTTCTTCCACCAGAATGTTTTGATTCTCCTAAAAGGTCATTAGCCTATTGGTTGAGAATGAATGAATATAGTTTATAAACCGTACTCAATAAACTTATGCCCCTATAATTCAGTGGCACTCTGGTCTTTTTACGAAGATTTGGGAATGGGATTCACTATAGACTTATACCAGGTAGATGGCAGTATACTGTACTCAAAACAAATGTGTAGAAAATCATATAGGACATCAATTAATTAAGGAGATTTAAAACTTCATTAGGCAGTTCATCAATGCCAAACGCTTTCCCATTGTTTGCTGCGTCAATCACCTTAACTTCTGCCACAGACAGCTCCTCGTGTGTGTACAGTTGAAATACACCTTAGCCGAATACATTTAAACTCAGTTTTTCACAATTCCTGACATTTAATCCTAGTAAAAATGCCCTGTTTTAGATCAGTTAGGATCACCACTTTATTTTAAGAATGTGAAATGTCAGAATAATAGTAAAGTGATTTATTTCTTTCATCACATTCCCAGTGGGTCAGAAGTTTACATGCACTCAATTAGTATTTGGTAGTATTGCCTTTAAATTGTTTAACTTGGGTCAAATGTTTCAGGTGAATTTTGACCCATTCCTCCTGACAGAGCTGGTGTAACTGAGTCAGGTTTGTAGGCCTCCTTGCTCGCACATAATTTTCTTTCCTCATGATGCCATCTATTTTGTGAAGTGCACCAGTCCCTCCTGCAGCAAAGCACCCCCACAACATGATGTTTCCACCCCTGTGCTTCGCGGTTGAGATGGTGTTCTTCGGCTTGCAAGCCTCCCCCCTTTTCCTCCAAAAAGAACGATGGTCATTATGACCAAACAGTTCTATTTGTTTTATCAGACCAGAGGACATTTCTCCAAAAAGTACAATCTTTGTCCCCATGTGCAGTTGCAAACTGTAGTCTGGCTTTTTTATGGCGGATTTGGAGAAGTGGCTTCTTCCTTGCTGAGCGGCCTTTCAGGCTATGTCAGTATAGGACTACTGTGGATATAGATACTTTTGTACCTGTTTCCTCCAGCATCTTCACAAGGTCCTTTGCTGTTGTTCTGGGATTGATTGCACTTTTCACACCAAAGTACGTTCATCTCTAGGAGACAGAACGCGTCTCCTTCCTGAGCGGTATGGCGTCTGCGTGGTCCCATGGTGTTTATACTTGCGTACTATTGTTTGTACAGATGAACGCGGTACCTTCAGGCATTTGGAAATTGCTCCCAAGGATGAACCAGACTTGTGGAGGTCTACAATTGTATTTATTTTCTGAGGTCTTGGCTGATTTATTTAGATTTTCCCACGATGTCAAGCAAAGAGGCACTGAGTTTGAAGGTAGGCCTTGAAATACATCCACAGGTACACCTCCAATTGACTCAAATGATGTCAATTAGCCTATCAGAAGCTTCTAAAGCCATGACTTTATTTTCTGGAATTTTCCAAGCTGTTTAAAAGCACAGTCAACTTAGCGTATGTAAACTTCTGACCCATTGGAATTGTGATACAGTGAAATAATCGGTCTAAACAATTGTTGGAAAAATTACTTGTGTCATGCACAAAGTAGATGTCCTAACCGACTTGCCAAAACTATAGTTTGTTAACAAGAAATTTGTGGAGTGATTGAAAATGAGTTTTAATGATTCCAACAAGTGTATGTAAACTTCCGACTTCAACTGTACATACGTGTGGGTTCTAACATTGATTTCCATTTTAGTTCTCAGGGAAAATGTCTTTATAAAAAAATCTTCCTCAAAATATGCCACATTTTCGTTACCTAAGAACAAACTAGCAAACCCCTTCTCCCACTCCTTAAGTACCTGTGTAATATATCAGAGTTCAGCCCCCCTGACTTCCATTGGAATTTTCTAATGTTGTTTTGGTCCTAACTTGTTTATTTGGCTCAAACTGTTGAGGATTTCTTTTCTGTATCTTCTCAAGGTGTAATAACTGCCCCCTCTGATATCTCTGTTTGAATAGGTGTAGTGTAAAATGTTCTCTAGTATTCCTATCTTTACACTGTAAAAATAAGTACTCAGCCTTGTGCATTACTGACCATATTAATGAATGCGTGAAGCAACATACTAATGCCCTCTGAGTGATAGTGCACTTGAGGTATAGGCTTTACCGGCATT
The DNA here is from genome assembly GCF_045679555.1 of Salvelinus alpinus. Classification (NCBI taxonomy): domain Eukaryota; kingdom Metazoa; phylum Chordata; class Actinopteri; order Salmoniformes; family Salmonidae; genus Salvelinus; species Salvelinus alpinus. The sequence goes on along the minus strand of NC_092115.1, from coordinate 33,949,643 downwards.
TAAAGCGCACTTCTGGGTTTTCCGATTTACGAGTAACAAGTGTGATAGAGCGGATACAATTACGAGTATGATGAGATCGGCACGTAGAACAGTTTTACCGCTTCTTAGGCTTGCTTTCAATGAGAATGACAGATCGAGATCTCACATTTCTATGCTAATTTGTTTAGGTTGTCCAAAAGTTTACATATTGCAGATTTTAAACAGTCATTCCAGACTGAAAATCTGTACTGAAATCACTTCTGCCTTGCAATCGGAAGCAGCAGAGTCATTTTAGGCTCTCCGATTAGATTGTTCCATGGTGGTGCCGTGGTAACGGCCTAACAGGACATGATAACCACTGTAGGTGTTGGGGATATTTGGTCAAACTAGTCTTGCTTAGGATGTGTACTGCAGATTCACCAATTCATCAGTTTTTATAGGATACCTGGTTCGTCATATTCAGCCCTTGGGCCTATTTGTGGTGTTGTTTAGACCAGGTGTATTACACCACTATTTGAATAAAGGCAACTAGAGATTTACTAGTTTCATCATGTGAATAAAGGATAAGCCTAGGTATGTTTTTAATCTCAAGAATGACAGCTGCTGCGCCGGGCCATTTCTCCTCATGACACCAGTTCCAACCGTTTGTCTCGTTACATAACTCATGCCATGAAGACATGATGTAACCACCACACCCTGTGCAGTGAGGAATTCCAGACTCTGTTGTGTTCTCTCATCTTACCCTGTCTCTCCTCCTCTCCCCAAGCTATGGCAGGACCCAGGCCAGTGGTGCTGAGTGGCCCGTCAGGGGCTGGGAAGAGCACGCTGCTCAAGAACCTGCTCAAGGAGTACGAGGGCGTGTTTGGCTTCAGCGTCTCGCGTAAGTGTGCTCTGCACCAGTCCCCCGTTAACTGTGTAAAATGTCAGGGAGGTGTCAGTTACAGAAATAAAATATCTAATTGTGTGCTCTCATCCTTTAGATACAACAAGGAGCCCTCGTCCTGGTGAAGAAAATGGCAAAGGTAGGTAGGGTTTTTAAACTCCAAGATAGACACTTGTGCTCCAAATCCTCCTGTTGCATCACTTTAATTAGCTTCAACCATCTTTGGGCGACCTATGCTGTCCCCTGTGTCTTTATTATTTTCAATAACCAACCTTTTAACATGAAATTGTTGTTTCAGATTACCATTATGTTACAAGGGAGTACATGCAGGCCAGCATCGACAAAGGGGAGTTCGTTGAAAGCGCAGTGTTTTCGGGGAACATGTACGGGACGAGCAAGGCCTCGGTGCAGGCCGTTAAAGACAAGAACCTGATCTGCATCCTGGACATCGACATGCAGGGCGTTAGGGCTGTGAAGACGACAGACCTCAACCCCATCTACATCTCGATCCAGCCTCCGTCCATGAACATACTGGTGAGAGCCAGGAGGCAATATAAAATGGTGTACCAGGGTCATTTTTGTCTTGTTTAACTTGTGTATAATTGGTTATATAAGTACAATATGGTTATAAAAGTGTAGTAACTCCTGATCTAACGCTAACCCACCCATGATGATCTCCCTCTGACATTTTGGCATTTTAGGAGAAGCGTTTAAGGGACAGAAATACTGAGTCAGAGGAGAGCCTCCAGAAACGTTTAGATGCTGCTCAGGTGGACATGGAGATAAGTGAGTCTGATTCTGGAGAGACTTTGGCCTAAAACAGAGTTGTATGTTGAGAAGTTCTTGAAGGATGTTGTCTAAAACGGTTCCCCTGATCTTTCAGGCAAGGAACCGGGCATATTTGACATTGTCATTGTCAATGATAATCTCGACGATGCCTATGGGAAGTTGATAGACGCCCTTATTGAGGTGAGTTTGTAGTGACATAACAGAGCTGGGTATGATGGACTGGGCCATATGCACCATTTAACATAATAGATATGTGTCAGTAAATCATTAATAGATATGTCAGTGTTGATTTTCACCATCTCCAAAATGTCATCCTCAAACCTACTTTCTTTCTTCAGGAAATCAAAAAAGTTCAGAAAAACAACTTGTCTTAAGCGACGAGAAACCTGACAGCCATCCTGGCCACTCCTTACAAAATGGCTGCCCTCCTATTCCAATCCTGAACATTCCGTCAGATACCGGTGTTGGAAGGAACTACAGACAACCTGCCTCGCCCCGAACCACAGATGGTAGCCTTCTGAGTGCGCAGGAATATCTTTTTACATATTTGGAAGATAGAAGTGAACTATTTTGCTGTATTTATTTATTTGGCTGGTGGTCAGCTTCAAAGTTGTTGTATTTTGATCCACAAAGAAAAATACTCCATTAATGGTTAACCTGGGACTACCTTGTTTTATTTTACTATGAAGGAGTACTGCACACCGGAGTTTCTGCCGCCAAGTCATTCTTCTGTGCATCTACCAGTATTATAGCCCCTAAGCATTCTATTTGTATTCACTCTGACCATAATAACAAGACCCATTCCACCTAGTGCTCAGCAAGAGTGGATACTTGTATGGTATGTTCGCAAATGTCATGGCTTGCCCCAAAGTCTAGCCCTGTCAGTACAGCTTCGGAACATTGCTGTTCTGTTCCTGTCTAGCAGAACTGACCTGAAAATGTGGTTGTACGGAAATGCGTTGGTTGTCATTAGCCACAACACGGTTCCACAGCTATAGCCAGAAAGGTAAAGAGTAGGGAGAGGCCCAGGCCTTTCATTCCTTTTAAGAGGGATTGTTGGCTAACAGTATTGTCAACAGAGCAGCTAACAACCAATCACAATGCCAGGGGCTTGGGCACTAGCTAACTCTGGCCCTTGCATAGTCATACAGGGAAGCCCCATCCATTCATATACATTCATAGCCGATCTCAGGAACTTACTGTAGCCTAGCTGCTGTTTGCTAGGGATCCTAGTCAACTTGTGTGTGTGTGTGAAGCAATCCATGTTTGAAGTTTCCCTGTAGGTTTTACCATACTATTGAAATTATAGAATTACTTAATTTACCAATAAAACAACAGATTGCCAATTAGGATTTACAATCATGTTAATCACTAGAACAGCTATACAGGAAGCTGCACTTCCTGAGACCACGACTTGCCCCGGATCGATTTTTGTTCACTGTTGTACAGGCGTGAAACTTTTATATTGTATATGTTTTGTATACATCATTATTTTACAAATCTCACCTGTAGTATAATATGCAGCGAGTTCTTTTGGACAGAAAACAATTGAATGAGAATAAAAGATCAATGGCATATTTTAAATAACTGGAGCAAATAGTGTCCGTCCTTAAAGGAGAATAAAGAAATCGGCTTTACTTGAAACTGGCTACATTGAATTCAACAAAACCGGTCTTAAAAAAGGCTACATTGTCTCAGCAACTTTTGATGTCTTTTAAGTTTGTAGTTTGACATGCCTTGTTTTACAAGGCAACTTCCATTCACAACCCAAATTGAGTGCATTAGTAACTTTTATTTGACATAGGCTACTGTGGCCCATGACTACTGTGCCACTGCTTGTCCTTTGTATTTGATCTCCCTTTGAACATGAAATTCATTACTTTGCACAAATTACTTAATGAAACATTTGACTTTTTCACTAACCAACCTTTCAATGATTTAAGGCTTGATTCAGTCTAAAGCTGAAGCGTTAGATTCATTGATAGAATTTAAGGTAATTTACGATTGAGCTGACATATGCAGCGTTTACCGTGAATGCAGTCTCCACTAAAGCGGAAACATTGCCTTTCATTTTAAATCACGCTATAAAGCTGAACTTCGCCGATGCAGATTGAAGCCCTGCTTTGCATGTATAATTGTTTACATTGGCCAGATATTGACAATTCACCCAGCCTTCAAGTCCTTGTTTTACAAATATGTATGTCTAGTAACATTTTATGTATGTGTTTTACAACTGTAGTAAAGTCAAATAATGAAACTATATTGCCTGGATATCCTTTTATTTTCTACACGTAGTGATAAGAGAATTTCCAATCCCAATGATAATAACAATCAATCAATAGCTCTGACCAATTCCCGAGGTTTGTAAGACCTTGGGTATAATAATAATTAGTCACTCAGCTTATACAAAAGGTTAGTACAGTTTATTCAGAGAACGTTCTAAAGTCAAGAATACAATACATTTTCTCACGCCCACACATTCACACAACCATACACACACAGACGCACATGCACACAGACAGACGCACACACACATACAAACAGACGCGCACACATGTCCTGCTACCCAGCCGCCAGAGATTAGTGTCCTTGAGACATACTCCCTGTTCTCTCCCAAATCTCTAGTCAGGTCGGCACCAAGCTCAGACAGTCTGTGTTTATAATACCATAAAGACATATTGTCTTTACCCTAATTCTGACTAGACTACACATTTATTGATTATGATGTTATACATTCTAATCACTTCCATACAATTATATGTTTCAGGGCGGAATATTCTAATCATTCAATTAACCGATAATTCTCACCTAACATGTAGTGATCCAGTTTTCAATCAGTAACTGAAAACAGCCAATGATTTGCTGAACATTATGGCAGGTTGAAGGCCAAGCACCTGACCTGAAATATGTCATCAATAGTTAGAGCTACCATTGTTGACTCCTAATTCTAGCTAGTATTTCTTAGCCCTACACTTCAAAACTCAGCAAAAAAAAAAACGTCCTCACTGTCAACTGCGTTTATTTTCAGCAAACTTAACATGTGTAAATTTTTGTATGAACATAAGATTCAACAACTAAGACATAAACTGAAGTTCCACAGACGTGATGAACAGAAATGGAATAATGTGTCCCTGAACAAAGAGGGAGGGGGGGTCAAAATCAAAAGTAGCAGTCAGTATCTGGTGTGGTCACCAGCTGCATTAAGTCCTGCAGTGCATCTCCTCCTCATGGACTGCACCAGATTTGTTCTTGCTATGAGATGTTACCCCACTCTTCCACCAAGGCACCTGCAAGTTCTCGGACATTTCTGGGGGGAATGGCCCTAGCCCTCACCCTCCGATCCAACAGGTCCCAGACGTGCTCAATGGGATTGATATCCGGGCACTTCGCTGGCCATGGCAGAACACTGACATTCCTGTCTTGCAGGAAATCACACACAGAACGAGCCTTATGGCTGGTGGCATTGTCATGCTGGAGGGTCATGTCAGGATGAGCCTGCAGGAAGGGTACCACTTGAGGGAGGAGGATGTCTTCCCTGTAACGCACAGCGTTGAGGTTGCCTGCAATAACAAGCTCAGTCCGATAATGCTGTGACACACCGCCCCAGACCATGACGGACCCTCCACCTCCAAATCGATCTCGCTCCAGAGTACAGGCCTCGGTGTAACGCTCATTCTTTCGACGATAAACGCGAATCCGACCATCACCCCTGGTGAGACAAAACCACGACTCGTCAGTGAAGAGCAGTTTTTGCCAGTCCTGTCTGGTCCAGTGACAGTGGGTTTGTGCCCATAGGCGATGTTGTTGCCGGTCATGTCTGGTGAGGACCTGCCTTACAACAGGCCTACAAGCCCTCAGTCCAGCCTCTCTCAGCCTATTGCGGACAGTCTGAGCACTGATGGAGAGATTGTGCGTTCCTGGTGTAACTCGGGCAGTTGTTGCCATCCTGTACCTGTCCCGCAGGTGTGATGTTCGGATGTACCGATCCTGTGCAGGTGTTGTTACACATGGTCTGCCACTGCGAGGACGATCAGCTATCCGTCCTGTCTCCCTGTAGCGCTTTCTTAGGCGTCTCACAGTACGAACATTTTATTGCCCTGGCCACATCTGCAGTCCTCATGCCTCCTTGCTGCATGCCTAAGGCACATTCACGCAGATGAGCATCTTTCTTTTGGTGTTTTTCATAGTCAGTAGAAAGGCCTCTTTAGTGTCCTTCATAACTGTGACCTTAATTGCCTACCGTCTGTAAGCTGTTAGTTTCTTAACGACCGTTCCACAGGTGCATGTTCATTAATTGTTAATGGTTCATTGAACAAGCATGGGAAACAGTGTTTTAACCCCTTTACAATGAAGATATGTAAAGTTATTTAGATTTTTATGAATTATCTTTGAAAGACAGGGTCCTGAAAAAGGGACGTTTCTTTTTTTTGCTGAGTTTATATCTTAAAGATTCAATCTAGTTGAAGATATAGACTAGAGTGGGGGTAGGCAATCCTGTTCCTGGAGTACTGCAGGATTTTGTTCCAACTAAGCACTATGCCTGAACAACTGAGCCAATGGATCAGTTCAGTGATTGCCTAAATTCAACACACCTGGTCTTCCAGGTCAGTTAAATCAAAAGACATGAAGTGCCTGCAGCACTCCAGGACCAGGGTTGCCTACCACTGGACTAAAGGAAGACAATACACAAACATTTACATTCAGTGAATACCAACCAATTGTTTATATAAAACCTGGGATGCGCAACTCCAGTACTGATTGGTGTCACACTTTTGCCCCAACCCCAGCAAACAATCCTGGCTCCAACAATCAACTAATCATGATCTTCAGTTTTAGAATGTAATTAGTTTAATCAGCTGTGTTTGCTAGGGATGGGGAAAAGTGTGCCTACCCCTCTGGTCCTGGAGGACTGGAGTTGTTCAACCCTGATATAAACCAACCCACACGTTCACCAGGAGTGAATAAAACAGGCCGATCATGTTCATCAGTTGCAATTCATTTATTTAGGTATATTCAACATTTATTTTTATTAACTAAACGTGTGCAGTCAAACCCTATTTGTGCTTTATGTTGAATTTCTTACAGCAAACAAGTATTTCAATGCTTCTACAATATGTTTAAAATAACATAAAACAAAAATAAAACAACACTCTTACTTTGGGAAACAGTAATTCACTATTTAAAACATGATATTGCAACAAAGTTCTTAAATCCAGTGTGATCAATGACTCACACCTAACTATGCAACTGCTCTCACCTGAACCGAATAAAGGATTGAAATGACAGTGTTAATCCGATGAACACTCAAATCAGCTTTCAAACAGCTAATACATATCATGCTGTCACTTTTCTAAACATATTTTAATTACATTTTACTCCAAAGTAATCACAAATACTTTTAAAAATGTCTAAAGTCAATCCACTGTTCATTGCTCTCAATAAACTGACAATGAAGAGTTGGCTTTCTATAAAACAAATGACCCAGGAAAAGATTAATTATCCTATATGGCTCCATGTTTTGGATGTATATAACCTGAAGTAAATTGATACCCTTTTATATGAGACCTGTATAACACAATCATAGACCGAGATCATTCCACACCACAAGTGATATACAGTTCATGTAAATGTATCAACTCTGCACAACATGTAATTGACCATTTAGAAATGTTAACAACATTTGAGACTTTCTTCTGCATAGGAGGACAGACTACCCAATCTGAAGTACAATTCAATGATCCATGTGTCTGCTATTAAGAGAACATTGTCAACGTGTCACACAATTCAGCAACTTCAGTAATCAATGCTCTTATACTCCTATCATCTTGTCAAACGTATTCTTTTTGGGTTGGATTCCAGAATTACAACTTCTCTGTAACATTTCAAATCTGACTGCTCTTTACTGTACAATACCATCTTTGTTGCTGAAGTCATTGGTTTGGTCAGTTACTGTTCGAGAACACAAACAGTTTCTCCTTTCACAGGAGTTAGCCTATGTACAAACTGATATGCTACAAGTCAAGGTGGATATTCTTTGTTCATTAAACTTCAGCTGGAAACAACAGAGAGACATACACTGAGTGTACAAAACATTAGGAACACCATGACATAGACTGATCCCTTATTGATGTCAATCAGTGTAGATGAAGGGGAGGAGACGGGTTAAAGAAGGATTTCTAAGCCTTGAGACAACTGAGACATGGATTGTGTATGTGTGCCATTCAGAGGGTGAATGGGCAAGACAGAAGATTTAAGTACCTTTGTACGGGGTATGGTAGTAGGTGCCAGGCACACGTTTGAGTGTCAAGAACTGCAATGCTGCTGGATTTCACGCTCAACAGTTTCAGGTGTGTATCAACAATGGTCCACCACCCAAAGGACATCCAACCAACTTGACAACTGTGGGAAGCATTTTGGCCAACATGGGGCAGCATCCCTGAGGAACTCTGTCGACACCTTGTTGAGTCCGTGCCCCGACAAATAGAAGCTGTTCTGAGGGCAAAAGGGGGTGCAACTCAACATTAGGAAGGTATTCCTAATGTTTTGTACACTTAGTGTATAGTGCTGTACACTGATGTTCTCCTACAGGACAGAAGTTTAACATCAAGGAGTTAAAATTATAATTATAATTAATTATTACCCTCGCCTGAGGGTAAAGGAAATGGAGTTTTGAACTTGAAAATAGTGTCAATCCATGTTACAACACTCATAATTATTGTATTTTTTAGTACATCAGATCTGTGGCAAGAAAGGCTGCAATAAATTGAAGGCTGGATAGTATACAATGGTGTTCGGAAATCATTTAGCCTTAACATATCCAACCCCTTTTGATGTTTGTCCTTTAAAATCCACTTTCTGGCTGACCAAACGACTGATTTCCTGTGTCTGCATTTTACTTTTAGCCGGGTTGCTTGAAAATGGAATGATTCGCCATTTGCAGTAAAATGCAATGTTAGAATATGCTTTTTAACACTTAACTAGAAATGTTCCCATTTAAGACTAAAAGGGCTATTGTATGTATCACAGAATAACAACAATCTGCTTGGTTCTAATCCAGCTACTTATTTTCACACACTAAATTATTGGTTTTGATACGGGTTATTCTTGCTAATCTGAAGAGTGACTGGCTTGCCCACTGACGTGTAGACTTTGGTTTTGTAGCTCTGCTGCACTCCCTCCACTCTCTGCACCTCAGAGCAGTACAACGGCTTGACCTCTAGCTTGGCGTGGCTGACCTGGATGGGAATCTCCCTCCTGGACTGACCTCCGCTGGGGTGGTAGTTGTGGTGGGGGCCGGCCGGGGAGAACATGCTTCCTGAGAGGTGATCTCTAAAGCGGCTGAAGAAGCCCGGCCTGGGGCTCTCCCTAGGCATCACCACAGGCCTCCCTACATTGAGCAGCACCGGCTGGCCCACAGCAGAGCCGCCAATCTCCCTCTGGAGAACTGAGATCTCGCAGGGCCTCTCGGGAGGTGACGAACGGGTGTTGGAGGAGCCATAGGTCTCCCCCTCCCTGGGAACGTAGTCCTCCAGGTCCTCCAGGGTGAGAACGCGACCGCCCTGGGTCAGGATCTTAGGCTCCAGCTTCCTGGGTGTGTTGTCGTCGTCATCCGGTTCTGTGATGAAAGCCTCTTGCTGCTCCTCTAGCCAGGCCTCATCCTCTTCGTGTTCATGGTCGTTAGGAATTAGAAGCGAGGAGACCTCGTAGGCATCTCCACTGATTCCAGGGGCGACCTCGGACCCATCCACAGCCACGTCAACATCCTCCTCCTCCTCATCGTCCCAGTACAGAGGCTGTGCCCCCTGCAGCTCGGCGTGGTTCTGCAGTTCTACCAGGTTGTTGTTGTTGTTGGCGTTAGGGTTTGCGGACCTCTGTGGCCGGGTGGAGGATGGGGTGTGCGCCCGCTCCGACCCGGCTGGGGAGACACCTCTCCTGGAGGGCCTGGGCGACTTGTTGACCTTGTACTCAATTATTTCCTCTACCTCCACCCACTTGTTCTCCGCAGCCCGGGCCCCTGCGCCCCCCTCGGGGTCCGTGACATACAGGGTGGGGATGGTGGTCTTCCTGTTGGCGGAAGCCTGCCTCCTCTGCCTGGCCGTGGGGGTGGTGGGGAGATCTGGGGTGGAGGTTTGGGAGCGGTTGAACCCAGATTGAGACACGACGCCACGACGCTTCATGCGGGTGTTCTTCACCACCGTGGTTATGGTCTCCTCTCTGGAGGGAAAAGGAAAGGGGGATACCTAGTCAGTTGTACAACTGAATGCATTCAAATGAAACATGTCTTCCGCATTTAACCCAACCCCTCTGAATCAGAGGTGCGGAGGGCTACCTTAATCGACATCCACGTCTTCGGCGCCCGGGGAACAATGGGTAAATTGCCTTGCTCAGGGTCAGAACGACAGGGACACAGCACAGTGGGTATGAGAGAGGGACAGACCAGAAGGTACGAGAGGAATAGCACAGATGGTATGAGAGAGACAGCAGAGAAGGTGTGTGAGGAATAGAACAGCTTGTTTGCATGCTGTTTTCACACTAGGCCTACATAGGCAAGGTGTTAATTAGCGTGTACATACACACAGAGAGAGCAAAATGGAGTCTTGTCTATTCATACAAACATGTCATGAGAGGCTTTGCCTGCGATGGTTCATGAGTTAAGGAAAACGACTAGACACAAAAAAAAGATTAATGACAACTCTACGCATTCAATATACCGGCTCCTTGGAAGTTATATTTGGGGTTGAGTCCCTCTCACACTCAGGGTTCAAATACTGCATGGCCATGCATGCAGAGGCCAAATGGGGATACGCACAAGTATACATGCTTCTTCTAGGCTGCTTCATAAGCTGGTCACACTTACATGATGATGGTTTTCTTTGGTATTTTAGTCTCCTGCTCGGTGACTACAAGGAAAGCAGGATGGGGCTTATGGAGTTAGCCAGACAAATAAATAGCTAGCTAATGTTTATGACAAAAGACTACAGTATCTAAATTGTTGATGAACTGATGGTACGTCTTTTTCTTTGAATTATTGTGGCATAAAGCATACATTCTCTACAGTTGAAGTACCTGGTAAAATAGGAAAATTATTAAACTAATGCACCACGGTATATGTATGAAAGGGAGTAGTCCTACCTTCGATGGTGATCGCCTGCTCTCCTCTCCTAGTCACAGCAGAAGGAAGGCACAGATCAGCTGCACACCTAGCACTGCCCAGTCGATTAGACAACTGGGATGGGCAGGGAGGAGAATACATTAGGGTTACTTAACCAATGGCTTCATCTTATCACGGTCATTTCTCATGAAAACAATCCTCTTTAGAAAGAGCAAAGCATTGGATGCAAAACATCCAAAAGCATGTCAACACTGTTACATGTTACTTCTACTATTTATCTCTATGGTTTTCATTTATATTGATCATTCACAAGTGATACACTTAGGTTGGCAGCATTTCCGGTGAGGTGGCTTGCAAGTCCAGTGTTTTACAAATGTATGGAATGGTTTCCTGGACCCAGATTAAGCCTAGTCCTGAATTAAGAATGTCTATTGAAAGTACATTTCAGTCCAATACTAGGAGTTATCTGCCTGGGGAACAGGCCCTATATTCTTTAACTGAGGTGTGGTGAATTATAGGCCTACCTCACATTCGTAATGTCCCAGGTCTCTCTCCGTAGGGCCTTTAATGACTAGGACCAGTACTCCACTACGGGACTCACTGTAGGTCTGATACTTCTCCTGGTCAGTCAGCAGCCTACCCTCCTTGAACCACCTGGCCAGAAAACATACAGAACAGTTTATTGAGAGCTCTCAAAAAGGTTTATTTCAATACTTATTCTTCATCTTATGTATATTTGTTAACCATTAAGAATGAGTAACATAATGACGGCAGTAAGAAGAAACAAATGCCACAGTCCGATGTAATTAAAAAGTTGTCAGTTTGAAGAGCCTATCAGAGGGTTGTGGTGGGGTGTACTGTACCTGATCTTGGGGCTGGGGGCGCTCTGGATGGTGCAGGAGAACTGAGCATCCTCACCAACGGTAAAGACAGCATTCCTCATCTTGTTCACGAAACGAGGAGGCACTACAACACACACACACACTCTTAAAAAGTGTTCTTCTCTCATAAGAATGACAATTATCATCCTGGACAATCATCCCTCACTATAAGCTGCTGGGAGGAGCTATAGGAGGACGGGCTCATTGTAATGGGTGGAATAGAATAAAAGTAACGGTATCAAACACATCAAACATATGGAAACCATTTATTCCATTCCAGACGTTACAATGAGCCCGTCCTCCTAAAGCTCTTCCCACCAGCCTCCTCTGATGAATATCCATGATTCTCATGAGTAGTCTGCTATATTCACTTTCGCAAGTTCAAGCCCAATGTTAGTGTCATATCCCCTCTGTAATGGAGACTGACCTTGGACAGTGATCTTCCCCAGGGTGCTGGCGTTGCCTGCGGTGCTAGTGGCGAAGCACATGTACTGTCCAGAGTCATCAGCTGTCATGTTGTCCAGGATCAGGGTGCAGGAACCGTCAGGGTCCTCGATGATGATGTGGTGAGGGTCGGCCTCCACCGCATGCCCATCTGTCATCAGAGAAGGAAACAGTGTTAACACATGAGATGTTTCTACATGAATGCAGTGTGACCACAGTATGTGGAGAAAAACAAACGTGTCATGTATGTTACTGTATGTAGTTCATTGATATTCTAGAACTCCAAACACACACACACACACACACATTGCGTATGCACAGTGGTCTCGCTGATGCGTCTTTTACCCTTGTACCAGGTGACCACAGGTTTGGGTATTCCAGTAACCTTGCAGGCCAGTTTCACTGTCTGTCCCAGCTCCGCTGTGCAGTCAGCCAGAAGCTCATCAAAGTCAGGCATACCTGGACAGATAGAGGGATGAATTTACACATCAATCTATCCTGAGTGGAGGGATGACACATTTGATTAAATTACCGGTCAAATAATGGTATGCAATTTTATAGTTTGTGAAATATACTGGTTTGATGGTAAATGTTAGATCACAATGTGCTGTGTCGTCAAACTATGCCTCTGTTTGTCTACTGTGTGTGTCGGGTGGATCTCTAATCAAATGTTATTCGTAACATGCTTTGTAGACTAACAGTGAAATGCTTACTTACGGGTCCTTTTCCAACATTGCAGAGTTAAAGATAAGATAAAACATGTAACAAAAAATACAAATAGTGACCGTGAATAACAAATAAAAATGACGAGTAAAAAATAACATGGCTATATACATTGATCTGAGTGAATGTGTGTGTGTCGGGTGGATCTGAGTGAATGTGTGTGTGACGGGTGGATCTGAGTAAATGTACAGTATGTGTCAGACTCACTCCAGCCGGGCATGGTGTAGCGCTGCTGCAGGTCCCTGAGGTCTCGCAGCCAGGAGTTCTTGATGATGACGGTGCGAGCCTGAAGCGTGTACTTCCTGACAGAGTCCTCGCGCTCGTGCCAGATCTCAAAGGCCCGGTCGTCACCCTCCACTGTCTCATTCACGTCTATGTTGTTCAGCTAGGGAGGCAGACAGACCGATAAACAGTAGTCATCCTCGAGACAAATTATTGACTTTATTTATTCTGTTCGTAAATCCTTTCTATGTCATAGGAAGAGTGACAACGACGATATATTCTCTCCACCAGCAAGAATCTTTTACTATGTCAACCCTGAATACCTGATTGGAATTTGATGGTATTTCTTTAGTGCCTTGCTTCAGTGGATGGCCATGCTGAGAGATCTGAAGTATCACCGAAAGAGCAATCAACATAATATTACCTTCATCATGTTCTTAAAGACGTAGCCCTGGGTGTCTGTGTTGGAGTCTCTCTTGGATTTGCAGATGATGACATAGTTTTTGAAGAGGAACGCGTGTCGACGGTGACCTCTGGAGGAGGACCTGACCCCAGGTGCACCCTCCCACATCATGAAGGGTCCCTGTCACAAAACACAACATCACAACTCACCACATATCGACTCCAGCCAAATTAGACTATTTAGGCCCCAACTGATACAGTAGCTCTAATATGTAAGTCCTTAGTCAAAGACTCCAATTCCCAAAGTGGGCATCATTCAGTCTATGGTTTTACTGGAGCTGTCCTTTTGGTCAGGTTTCTCTTGTAAAATAGGTATTCTGACCTCAATAGGACACTCTGACATTATTTCCAGATGAGTTACCTGTCTGATGGGCTCCCCCAATACATCCAGAGTGGCAGGGTAGTTCTCTATCATGGAGACGTGGTGTGTGTTCTCTGAACGCTGAGGCAGTGATGAAACCATGGCATAGGCCTCCTCCAGCAGGCAGCAGTTCTGACCGTTCCTGGCCTTGTTCCTGATCAGCTCCTACAGTCACAAAAATGGGCACAACTATTTAAGATGAATAATAACAGTAATATTCCAACAAGATTCTAATGAGTACATTTTCATATTATAAAAACATGGTAATCCCGGCTCTGGTGCATTCATTCATACTGTGTGGAATTGTGCACGTGTGGTAAGAACAGAGAACAGGGATAGATTCACTCATTCGGGAACGGGCAATAGTGAAATGTGATACATTAAATATAACTAACTGTGTAAAATAATAATTGAAATTGAAACGCTAGGGTTGTACAATAACATTATGTGCGACCCTCAGGGACCTTGGACATTAAGGCGATGTGCAACATTGAGTATAGGAGGGACAGCTATGTAATGTGGAAGGGAGGGGTAAACCTTCCACGGGACGTAGGCTAATGCAATTAGCATGAGGATGTAAGAAACAAGAACATTTCCCAGGACATAGACATTTCTGATATTGGCAGAAAGCTTAAAAATGCTTGTTAATCTAACTGCACTGTCCAATTTACAGTAGCTATTACAATGAAAGAATACCATTCTATTGTTTGAGGAGAGTGCACAATTTTGAACATGAAAAGTTATTAATAAACAAATTAGGCACATTTGGGCAGTCTTGATACAACATTTTGAACAGAAATGCAATGATTCAATGGATCAGTCTAAAACTTTGCACATACACTGAAATCTAAATTGCACTTGGGCTGGAATAATACATTATGACCTTTCTCTTGCATTTCAAAGATGGTACAAAAAAATATAAAAGAACAGTTGGTTTTTTCTTTGTATTATCTTTTACCAGATCTATTGTGCTATATTCTACTACATTCCTTTCACATTTCCATAAACTTCAAAGTGTTCCTTTCAAATGGTACTAATAATATGCATATCCTTGCTTCAGGGCCCGAACTACAGGCAGTTAGATTTGGATATATAATTTTAGGCGAAAATTGAAAAAAAGGGGCTAATCCTAAACTGTCCTTCTTGTTTCGCTTTTCATGAATGTGTATGTTTGATGTTATGTCTGGCCTATGCCATGTCTCTTACCATATCACAGTGCATCCTCTTGTATGTAAAGTAAATATCTGTGAAAATCAGACAATAAAGAAATATCTAATCCCCTATTTATAGCATTAAAGGGTGATTGCTCACCTTGAGTGAGGCCTTGTACTTCTGGATTCTGTCCAGAGGTTTCTGTAGGTAGGCATTAATGCTCAATACAGGCCCTTCAGCAGGGTCGGCACTGGCCTGCTGTTTGTCTGTGTACTTCTGTGACAAAGACATAGATAGCAAGGTTTAGAAATGTGGCCATTATTAGCCTTACATCAGCAAGCCATTATATTAACAAAGATGACAACACAAACACATTTATGACCATTTGTGTTAACAGAAATTGTGAAGGGTTCACTTGCCTTGAAGAAGTGGTGTACGGTCTTGTCACTGATAGCGGCGTCTGCCTTTTGCTGGCCTACAAGGTACTGGAGGTATTTCTCAAAGCCCTCCCCGCTCCTCAGGAACCGCATGGCCACGTCGTCATCTGTGTCGCACTCGCGCAACTTAGGGAACATGAACCTGCACAACACACATTATGGGGTCAATTCATTTAGCAGCATATTGGTAGTACATAACGGTAAAACATCAATACAATACAACCAGTTAGGTGATTTCTATACAGGCATTATAAAGGGTTTATGAAGGCTTCATTAATCGATAAAAAGTTGCTGTTTAAAAACAGGCCAGCTGTACTTACTCGCTATGGAAGGCCTTGATCTCGTTGATGTTCCTGAATATGGCCTCCTTCTGGCTGGTGATGTCAGATGGGGCGTCAGGGCTCTCCACATGCTTGACGTGGTGGGAGGTGAAGAAGTCCATCTCTTTGACAAACTCTGCCTCGCTGTTGATCATGTCCTGGATCAGTTGGCTGGGGGAAGACAGAGCATTAGAGATATATTATGGTTTGCCCTTGAGTGTGGTGGTGTTTCTTGCTTGTGCACAACACAGGACCAAATCCTCATGATCTGCGAATGTAACAAACATTTATTTGACATGAATTATCTCATTGAGTTAATTTACTGAGTGTCTTAGTTATGAAAAGTCGAGTCTCAGGTTAAGTTTTGGTACTAATAGAAGATTGTGTGAGAAGGTCTAGACTCACAGTAGTCTTCTTTTGTACTCTCCTTCTGAGACCTCTTCTCCACCTGTCTCTGGGACATCACCAGCATCAGCAGACAGCTAGCCCACAATAGTTTAAATAACATTAAGAACATAATAACATTTAACAAAAATAAGTGGTGAGAGAGTAGATTAGAATTAACAGGAAACGGGAAGAGGTAGATGTACAATATTTGTACTAAATCAATTACTTAGATCTTGAAACAAACCTTGAGTTTCTTGTCCAGGTAGGCAGGCGAGACCCAGCCCTGGCGGGATGGGGTGGTTTTGGTTGGTTTGGTCCGGACCAGCCATTTGAGTGGATGTGCCGAATCCAGAACCTCAACATACTGGCCCTCCTTCAGGGAAATGGTCTCTTTGTTGGGGATGGTGGGGTTGTAGTCAGCCGTAGCCACATAGATGTCAAACATCTGTAGAAGGAGGAGGACATCAGACACAAAGTCTATAACTAGCATGCTTATAAGTGCTCACATTGGCAGAGTGACTTGTATTTATAAGAGATTTGCCCAGAACTGGGTTCGCTGGAGATGCAGGCCAGTTGAGGCTCTTTGCTGCACTAGGAGCTAAAAGGAATAAGTCAAATAAGTATTCTCTAGCCAAATCCAATCAAAAATATCAGAAAGAGAAAGAACTTGAAGGAAAATAGACCCATTCCAGTGTCATTAGAGAAAACTCAGTATGAGTGAACTGGAATGACGGATTCTCCTTCTATGGTTCCATACCTCTCCCCTGGCATCAGGGTCGTCAGACTCAGAGGAGGAGTCTGCGAGAATGGAGCTGGGGCGAGAGCGGCCGTGATGGGGCGAGGCGGAGGGTGTTTTGGTCTCATCGTCGCTATCGCCTCCCGGGACACGTAGTGAGGCTGGGGCAGTGAGGGGGAGGAGGGGGGTTCAGAGGGAGACAGCCAGGAGAACATACAATACACACACACATCTCCACATAACCCAGTATAGACATAGGCCTATATACTGTACACACATTCACAGAAAGGGGGAATTGGACACTGAAATACCCACAGAACACCTGGAATGTGTAGCTTTGGCTTCTTGACCCAGAAAATAAGGTGGATATTTTATATATTTTACTATCAATGTCAAAACTGTATCTTTGAGTCAGTACAATTAATTATTAAGATTTCCCAAAAGGTTAGCTAAGCTACACATTAGTACCATCAACAGTTTTGCTGCTACTGCACAAGTCATTTGATTTAATAGTTTTCACTATTACAAACTAGTTAGTTTTCCAGATGCATGCATAAGATGCTGTACAAATAAGACGTGTGGTCTGAAGTACTGCCCATACATGTCTGAGTGTCGGCATGTACTCCAGCTACAGTATATGCTATGCTGAGTATCAATTCAAAGCCATTTGAATCATATGCTCAGGTAATCACAGTTACTTGCTTAGCCAATACAAAACGTATTCTACTCATGCATCAAATAAATATCATGGAGCGCAAAAACATAAAGGGAGAGATATTTGATCACGTATATACACATTCATCATATATACTGAGAATGATGGAACTGTTTTGATGACAGCTTTGTCCACCACTTTACAATGGAATCCTGGCCGTTTTGTCTCAAAATGTGTTCACGTGTAACTGTCTTCAACTGTGAAATACTGTATCTTAATGCCATCTTAGACAAAGAATAATACCAGTACATTATTTCCACAAGTCATCTCCTCAGGCGATAGCCAAGATATCCTCACTGTCGTGCAGCATGAACAGAGGGATGTCATTTTCTAACCCCTTGTTGTTTCATGCCAAGTACTCCTCTTTTAAATGAAATAATTCCAAGTAAGACAGGTGAAGACAGATGCAGAGAAGAGAACAGAGCATAAGCTTCCACGTCAAGGAGCAGATCAAAAGCGACACTGACTAACTTGTGGAAAGAATGTATGGCTTTCAGTGAGAGTAACTGAGATCCTGATGTACTGTAGATACATACTGGAGGCTTTGGGCCATGATTTCATCCACTGGAGCACTTGATGGTTCTGTGCGCTGTCTGAATAACAGATTAACGATTGGATGAGAGCACGTGAGTGAATTAATGGATGGATGGAGGGGGGAAGGATGATGAAATGAAGGCAGGACAGTCGTAAGGGAAGAAAGGGTGTAGGAATCCACACGTTGCTCAAAACACACGCAAGACAAGCATTAGTGAGGGCAAATAAAGAGACAAAGGCATCGTTGCTTATAGAAACACATAAAGGAAATTGCGAGCAGCGAGAGGCAATGTGCATGACATTTCCTTTGAGCTGTTCATTCTTAAAGCCTGCATAACGATCTATTAGGAACTGACATATCCACTGACGCAGCAGTGCAGCTGTATCCAACGAACGTTGGCATGTTAGCTGGCCCTGTGGCTAATGGACTGCATGTGGGATGAGAGTAACATGTCATAACATGACATAAACTGTTATGAAGTGTTATGACATATAGCTTATAGTGTTTATGACATAATTACAAAATTACAAAGGCAATGCATATATACAATTTGAATTTAGACTTCATCAATGGCAATGTATATATTTTTATTATGCTATAAAACACTATAAGAACATACTCTGTATTACCAGAGATGTACAGATGCAAATGTTTTTGCCTGCAATAAAAGCACACACAGCAACCTTTCCAATACATCAGGACTATTCCACCATTACTTCCCAGGTATTAATATTGAAAATATTAATTTTAAATGACCTAATCTATAAGTAACTAGAGGCAAATTAAAGGTAACACATCAATTCAAAATAAATTCAAATCAAATCACAAAGTGCATTTACTTGACCTTAAATCCACATGAATAGTGGAAGAACATTTATTTAAAGAAAATGTTCTCACTGTCCTCTATTTTGGAGATTTGATGGAACAGTCCGTGACACATTTGTACTCACCTTGGCTGATCTTGGCAGATACCATCTCTGTGATCTGAGAGGTGAGCTTCAT
The DNA here is from genome assembly GCF_045679555.1 of Salvelinus alpinus. Lineage (NCBI taxonomy): Eukaryota > Metazoa > Chordata > Actinopteri > Salmoniformes > Salmonidae > Salvelinus > Salvelinus alpinus. The sequence goes on along the minus strand of NC_092115.1, from coordinate 33,930,503 downwards.
AAGAAACTCCTCTGTTCCAACTTCACCTAGATAAGGCATTTTTCTGCCAGCATTCTCCTCTGGAGGGCTGACAGTAATACCCAGAGGGATTTTGGTCTCTTCCTTTGGTCGTGGCGCTACGACAGAAAGCAGATAATACATTAGGAATGTTTCACATTAGAACTTGCCATCTGCCACGTACCTCATTATTATATATATTATAATGATTACAAAAGCATGCATCATTATGTTTTCCTATTACATAATATGTATTGGGGACCCCAAGGAAGACTAGCTGTTACTTTTGTAACAGCTAATGGGAATCCAAACAAACAAACAAGAACAGTATAGTCTTCCGTTTCTTACCATCCTCTACCTCAAAGTGGGCAGTGCAGATGGACTGGCCGGCCCTGTTGGTGGCTATGCAGGTGTAGGTGCCGGCGTGCTCAGAACCCGCATCCATGAGGATGAGGCTGTGTTGGCGCCCAGACCTGGCCACCTTATAGCCCTTAGTGTCTGGCTTGATCCACAACACGTCCTCAGCAGACTCCTCTTTCAGCCACGTCACCATGGGGGTGGGAGAACCTTGGAGAGGTGAGAAAGACAGCGGGACTTCGGTATTCACATGCATGTTGTATGATGAATAGTCTCTCCTAACAGCAGTCTGTGGACTGGCATGTATTTTTGTATGATGAATGACCATATCCTTTGTGGAAGCATACTGTATCTCACATATGACACTGATTCTGGTCCTGGCAAAAGAGAAGAGTGTTGTGGATATAGTACCTTCCACTCTGACTGACATGGTGACACTGGCTCCCTGTTTCACCTTCCTGTTGCTAAACTTCTCCAGGAACCGTGGCGGCACCAGAGGCACCTTGGGATCTAGGAAGTAAAACATGGATGCAGAACAGTGTCATCATCACATAGCTCACAATTCAGAACAGTGTGACATGTTATTGGGGCGCAGGTAGCCTGGGCGGTTAAGAACGTTGGGCAAGTAACCAACAGTTGCTGGTTCGAATCCCTGAGCCGAACTAGATGACAAATTGCTCCAATAAGTTGCTCTGGATCAGAGCGTCTGCTAAATGACTAAAATGTCAAATGTAAAAAACTAAATAGGTAGCAGCGTAAGAATCAATCAATAAATGAATCAATTGGTATTATTTAATGATAATTACATACCGTGCTTTTCTACAGGTGGGAGCTCTCCTGGACCTGTTGAAAGAGGGTCATCATGAATTCGGTAAACACAAGAATGTTGTGTTGTGTATAAAATAACATGCACATCGCAATGTAGACTAAAGACTTTATCCAAAGTAGAAGACAGGGATCCCTCTCAATATAAACCTTTCAGTCATGAGTAGACCTACCCAGAACCAGTATCCTAGCAGAGGAGTATGCTGATCCAGCAGCGTTGCTGATGTAGGCAGAGTACTCTCCTGTATCCTCCCTCTTCACCTCCAGGACCTCCAGACTGTGGACGTCTCTCTTGTCCAGCAGCAGGATCCTGTCTGAGGAACGCAGCGTGATACCGTCCTTGAACCAGTACACTCTGGGCGCGGGGAAACCTGGGAAATATCAACGGAAAGTAAACAACTAACTTACCCGGGGGGCAGTAATTCCTCTTTATTTAACTTATGGAATGGACCTCTGACGTTCCTGTGCAGAGACAATGTAGTCTAGCAGGGTCTTGGTGTGATTAATACAGAAGTGGTGGAGAGTAACCCACAGACCAACCTTTGACTTTCAGCTGCATCTTAGCGATGGGTGAGCCTGGGCTGACGTGCACATCATGGAGTTCATCCAGTACTTGTGGCATCTGCTCATCCTCTGCCACAGACTCAAACGCTTCCGTTTCCCTGAGGGGAGAAGATAGGCGGAGAGTAAAGCTGTCAGTTGTTGGGTTCGACATTTTGAACACTGAGATATTAAATAAATGATAGAGAAGAAGCATAGAATCAAAGGAGAGAGTTAAAGGTTCTCTGTAGAAAGCCAGAAAGCTTTGGAATGTGTTTGATGAAGGACAGGAGAGCGACGTGTTGATATAGGGAAGACAGATGGATATCTGTGGACTAGGTGAAGGAGGGGTTGAGGTCAGCAAATGAGGGGTGAGGTCAGTTCCCCTTAAGGGAGTAATCAGGGTAGTATCTGGTTACCTTCCTGTTGGGTATAAACTGTAAGGATTGGAGAGAGGGAGTGGGATATAAATATCTGGATGGGACAAATGTTGGGTTGTCTGATTACAGCTGTACAGAACCTTTGGGAAGAATTCAACTTGGTTAAAGCTTCTCTAGTGTCCATGGGTTATTTGCTCTGAAGAATAAGAACCTAACACAGTAAAGGAGTAACACGACCAGTGAAACGTTTCAGGTACTATTAGGAATCAGGTTTGAATTGTAACGAAGGTTGAAGTCAAAGTCAAAGGCCTTGTTCGCTGGTTCTCTCATTCACCTTGACATGTAGCCCTTGGCGCTGATGTAGGAGCCTGTCTCAGTGGCATCAGCTGCAGTATCGTAGTCTGAACTGCAAGACACTGAGGAAAGAGAGGTGTATTACACAATGACTCGCAATCAATCCATCAATTAAGCAACCAACCAATCAATCAATCTAATATGTTCTGTACTCACTGTCAACCCTGAGCTCAGCCTTAGTGGCAGCAATGCCACTGGTGTTCTCGGCCATGCAGCGGTAGACGCCCATGTCAGAAGGCAGCACGGTGGTGATGATTAGCTGGTGGCAGCCCTCGTGCTCCTCGTTGATCATGTAGTGGTCATTCTCCTCCAGGAGCTTCCCGTCCTTGAACCAACGCACGCTGGGTGTAGGCTTTCCGATCACCACGCAGTCAAAGCTGACCGGGTAACCGTCAGGCACATCCTGGCTCTGGAGTTCGGTCAGGAAGACTGGGGCCGCTGGGGGAGAGACAGGGACAGGGGAGAGGGGCAATCAGTTAGGCACAACAATAGGTTAGGAGTTTTTATAATTATGCAGGAGTTTAAAGTAACTGTCCAGTGTTTCAAGATTTCTATAAAATAGTGTATGACCTATAATTATTTACAATAAGAGTGAAATACTTTCAAATGTATACTTTTTAAATGTTTAATTAAGTATGTTAAAAAGCATATTTTCTGTGTTGGAATGGTGTGGGCATACCCCAACAACAGAATGGTGTGGGCGTACAGTGCCTTCGGAAAGTATTCAGACCTCTCGGCTTTTCCCACATTTTGTTACGTTACAGCCTTATTCTTAAATTGATTAAATCGTTTTTTCCCCTCATCAATCTACACACAATACCCCTAAAATACCACATTTACAAGTATTCAGACCCTTTACTCAGTACTTCGTTGAAGCACCTTAGACACCGATTACAGCATCGAGTCTTCTTGGGTATGACGCTACAAGCTTGGCGCACCTATATTTGGGGACTTTCTCCCATTCTTCTCTGCAGATCCTCTCAAGCTCTGTCAGGTTGGATGGGGAGTGTTTGTTCACAGCTATTTTCAGGTCTCTCCAGAGATGTTTGATCGGGTTCAAGTCCAGGCTCTGGCTGGGCCACTCAAGGACATTAAAGACTTGTCCTGAAGCCACTCCTATGTTGTCTTCGCTGTGTGCTTAGGGTCGTTGGCCTGTCGGAAGGTGAACCTTTGCCCAGTCTGAGGTCCTGAGCGCTCTGGTGCAGGTTTTCATCAAGGATCTCTCTGTACTTTGCTCCGTTCATCTTTGCCTTGATGCCGACTAGTCTCCCAGTCCACTGAAAAACATCCCCACAGCATATGATGCTGCCACCACCATGCTTCACCGTAGGGATGGTGCCAGGATTTCGATTCAGGCGAAAGAGTTCAATCTTGATTTCATCAGAGCAGAGAATCGTGTTTCTCATGGTCTGAGAGTCTTTAAGTGCCTTTTGGCAAACTCCAAGCGGGTTGTCATGTGCCTTTTACTGAGGAGTGACCTCCGTCTGGCCACTACCACAAAGGCCTGAATGGTGGAGTGCTGCAGAGATGGTTGTCCTTCTGAAAGGTTCCCCCATCTCCACAGAGGAACTCTAAAGCTCTGTCAAAGTGACCATTGGGTTCTTGGCCACCTCCCTGACAGAGGCCCTTCTTCCCTCGATTGCTCAGTTTGTTCGGGCGGCCAGCTCTAGGAAGAGTCTTGGTGCTTCCAAACTTCTTCCATTTAAGAATGATGGAAGCCATTGTGCTCTTTGGGACCTTCAATGCTGCAGAATGTTTTTGGTACCCTTCCCCAGATCTGTGCCTCGACACAATCCTGTCTCGGCTGTGTGCTCTATGGACAGTTCCTCCGACCTCATGGCTTGGTTTTTGCTCTGACATGCACTGTCAACTGTGGGACCTTATATAGGCAGGTGTGTGCTTTTCCAAATCATGTCCAATCAATTGAATTCACCACAGGTGGACTCCAATCAAGTTGTAGAAACACCTCAAGGATGATCAATGGAAATAGGATGCACCGGAACTCAATTTTGAGTCTCGTAGCAAAGGGTCTGAATACTTATGTAAATAAGGTTATGTTTTATTTGATTATAAACTTGCAAAATTGTGTTTTCACTTTGTCATGTTGGGGTATTGTGTGTAGGTTGCTGAGGAAAAAATGTATTTATAAAGCTGTAACGTAAGAAAATGTGGGAAAAGTCAAGGGGTCTGAATACTTTCCGAAGGCACAGTATACCGGTCATTAAAAATATTAATGTGAGTAGATAGCTGATTGGCCAGCTCAACCAATGAGGCAGGATGACATCATCCAAATAAAAAGGATGATAATATTACTCTATTACCATATTAATGGTCTTTTGGAGATACAAGTTTGAGGTGGGGTTTTTTAAGTGTTTTTTCTCCAATTTATGCTTTGGCCACAAACATGAGAATAAGACAAGTTAACAACATTATAAACTTTTAAAAATGAGATTTTCACTCGACAGTTACTTTAAATCCACTGGTATTCCATGTGTAATTCTTACTGATAGTGATTTTTCTTTCTGTATAAATATGTGCTTTTACAATACAGCAATGAAAAGCACACATAATGAAAGGGTGTGATGGCAGGCAGTACAACATGAGGATAAATGGACGGAAAGGATTGTGTCAATACTGGAATGAAGTGGGTAAAGGAGAGTTGAATGGAAGGAAAGTGTCAATAGAGAGATAGAATGAATGGATACAGTGTGTCAATACTGGAAAGAGGTGGGCAAAATGAGAAATTGTTGGAGAAATTGAAGCAACTATTAAATTACAACAAAGACAAACAAACACAAATGTTTGGGACAAAATTGAGAACATAAAAACACTACATCCAAAACAAACATATCAAATAAACCACACATTGACAAGACTGAAATACATACTTTTTGGTAAGAGAAACCTAACATTAAGCCACACACCAAGCTAGCAGTAGTAATCACACGGAACACACAAGGAAAAGCAGGATGAAAGGCTGGATGAGGACAACGTGAACATTAATTTAGCAAGTCCAAACTTACGTCTTAGCTAACAAGCAAAAGCTCCCATTAATGAGACATTTTTAGGGGAATTAAAACACATTGAAACGTGGATTATATTATTTCAGCAAAATAAACACTGTCATACATTTATTGAATCAAAATCAATATGACCTTCCCTGAATTACAAAGTATTTTTTGTGTTTTAACTTGTTAATTTTTCATACTGAATGGAATGGGCTACAAAATAATTACATTTAATAGACATTAAATTACTATTTAATTCCAAATGATTTTCAAACGATCTAATACGGTATATACAGTAAGAGTAGGGGAGAGCCGGGATGAAAGTAACACGGCCATTTTCTCAGATAACACAGAAGCTAGAAAAACTGCCCAGTCCTGGAGCCATGTTTCGTCAAGTTATCAACAAAAAGTGGTTTTGAACGATGTAAGTAAAAAACATCAATAGAATTATGCCTTAATCAATTGACTTGATGGTCAGCTTCTCACGTAAGCTTTTATCGACGGGTTTCTGGTTAAAAATAAATATATTTATGACTCTGGGGGTTAATTGCCTTGTGTCAAGCCATTGAAATGTGATAAGCATATTGAGTTTACCCTTCGTGAAGAGAATAAAAACAATCATTCTATCAAGACACGAGGAGTGCGCATGACAAGGACATCTGGAGCGCACCTGATTGGTTGCTCGCCATCCATCAGCCAGTGCACCTTGTCAAGCTTGCCCTCCGCCACACACTCCAGGTGGATTAAAATGTGATGAGAAAATTATGCATAATATAGCTATTATATGATCCATTGTAGTCCGATTAATATTGTAAAGCAAAATACTGTGTTTGTGCAACATTGCGATGTTGACACATGGTTAATTTTCATACATTTCAAACCTAGAGCATCAATTATTAAAATCGATACAAACATTAAATTATGGCTGATAGTACATTTGTTGAAAGGAAGAACATTACAAACCAGAAACATGTAGATAAGAAAGATTGTGTTACTCCCGCCCCGCCCCGCCGGCAGGTACAAATGTAACGCTGCGGTAGTTCTGTTCTGTGTCTATTTCATTTAAACTCACATACCCTAGAAATTAAATTACAAGTGCTAATGCTAGAGGACATATATAAGTTGTTTGTAATAAAATATGGTGTCTCTAGGTCTATCGAACTCTGAGTAATTTGGAAAAAAAACTGTTACTTTCGTCCGAGGTCTCCCCTACTCTCGTGTTTTCCTACCAGGGGCTCCTGTCATGAACGCGGGCAGCTGCTTCTCCTGTGTGGGTGTTGCAGAGCCATCTTGGGTGTATCCCATCTTCATGATGCGCAGCTCCACTTTGAGAGGTCCAGCCTCCTGGATGGTGGTCTCCACAGGCATCCCCTGGGCCGTGAACATCTCCTGAAAGTGCAGCGACGCCACCTGTGCCTCAGACCGCGTGTCAAAGCGGATGTAGAGGTAGCGCTCGTCCTCACGGTACGATTTGGGCTCGGGGGCCTGCAGCTCAGCCTCATCATCACAGCTGACGAACGACTCCTCCTCCGACGTGGCCGGCAGGCGTGTGCGGAGGAGGCGGCGAAGCCGTTTGCTGGCCTGCCTCAGAGACTCATCCATCTCGCTTTCTGCAGACGAGCTCTCCGCCTCGCTGTCAGCGCTGTAGCCCATGGTCAGGGGCCTCCTTCCAGATGCCTCCCGTGCCGAGCCTACTGTCACCTTGCCGCTGTGGATGGTCACGCCGAACTTGTTGGTGACCTCACATGTGTAGATGCCCGTGTCCTTGGTGGTAACGGCGGTGATTACCAGAGAGCAGGTGCCATCGTTGTAGATGTCGATGTGATGGTGTTTGCTGTCCACAAGGGGCTCGCCGTCCTTCAGCCAGCGCACCTTGTCGGGCTTGCCCTCAACCACACACTCCAGGTGGATGGTGCCATTGGGCTCCTTGGTCTGGTCCTTGAAGACATCCTTGAAGACTGGACACATGTCCTTGCAGGACTTGTAGCCCTTGAACGCAGCCTGGATCTTGACAGCAGCATCCAGCAGCCCCTTTTCTTCAATCTCCTCACTTCCGCACTCAGTGATCTCTGTGGTCTGGGCTGTGATCTTCTGTCCCGAAGATGAGGTCTGTAGGACTGTGGTCTGTTGCACTGAGGTCTGTGCATAGAACTTCTCAGTTGAGATGGACTCTGTCTGGTCGGATGCAGAGAGGGAGGACTTGCTGCTCTTCTTCAGGTAGGACACCAGCGTTGGAACCCTGGACTCATCCTCAGAGCTGGTGTGTAGATTGGTATCCAACTCCTTCTTCTTTGCGATGATGACAGGCTCCACAACCTTCTCCTTTTCGTTCACCTTCTCTGTGGCTTTCTTCTCCTTGACTGGCTCCTTGGGTGTTTTCGGCTCCTTGTCCTCCTCATCAGGCAGCTCAGAGATGGAGTCGAGGGTGGGCTCTCGGCTCATGCGGCGTTTCTTGGCCAGGGCCTCCCACAGCGCGTGGACATCACCCTCGGAGGCAGCCTCAGGAGGCAGGCTGGGCTGGGCCCCCTCCAACTTAACCCCATCTCCACCTACAACCAGGGCACAATGGAATGTTATTTGCAGCAAACTGACACCTGTAACATCTATAGTATAGCAGCCCCAAAACACACACACACACACACACACACACACACACACACACACACACACACACACACACACACACACACACACACACACACACACACACACACACACACACACACACACACACACACACACACACACACACACACACACACACCTGTAAGAACTTTGATCATGTAGTGGTAAATAACTGTGGGACTAGATTATTTTTTGATAGGAGAAGTGTGTCCACACATCTTTTTGAGGAATGAGCTCACCATCACTATCTGCTAGAACTAGCTGACCAACTTACCTTAACTTACCCCTTAAATAACAAACACCTCTCCACCAAGCTTCCAGTTTGGTTTGAGGAAAATAGCTTACAAATTACACAATAAATAAATGTCAGCAGATGGAATTACCAAGTTACAGGGTATAATATTCTGTCTTGTTTGGGAGTCTGTACCTGTTGGTAGGTTGAGATTAATGGAGCTTTCTGCCTCGTCTGAGGCCACACAGGTGTACACGCCCTGGTCAGCAGACTCAAAGTCTTTGATCAGCAGCACTTGTGTCTTGCCCTCGATGGTGACCTGGTATTTGACCCCAAACTCCAGCTCCTTGTTGTCTCTGAGCCAGGTGACCGAGCTGCCCTCAGCAGAGAGCTGGCACTCTACACGGGCCATCTTACCCTCCTGCAAGTCTGGACAGGCCAACTGCTGGGTAACTGTGATTGGAGCCTCTGTGGAACAAAACAATTGATTGATCGATTTATATATTTTTTCCAATAAATGGGACACTACATAGACAATTCATGCCAACGGAAAATGTTTTGCACTCACCTGGGTTGTAAGCAAATTATGTAACTAACACATACATTATCTAGGACTAGGTTATAAGTATGTTGTTCAACATGCTGGTCTTGAGACAGAGCCATATAGAAATATATTTGTTTGGCTCAGGTTTGAGCGCATCATATAGCCAACTCACCCAGCTGAACGGTCTGAGGCAGCTGGACAGGTTCTCCAGTCCCAGCTCTGTTGATGGCTGCCACCCTGAACCTGTAGCCGCTCCCTGGGATGAGGTTATCCACAGAGAACTCTGTGTTACACACAGGCTCTGCATGGCACGGAAGCCAGAGGGCGCTGTCCGCCAGCCTCATCTCCACCCTGTAACCCAAAATGGGGCTGCCTCCATCGCTGAGAGGTGTGAACCAGGACAGGGTCACCCCCTGTTTATGCTTACTGACCAGCTCTGGGTCCTCCGGGGGGTCTGGAACGGCTATATAAGGAAGGGAGGGAGAATGGGTCAGTGGTGGGTTTAAAGAGAGATGAATAGGAGAAAGAGAGGGGAATGGACCTAAAAAGATTGCATTTCGCTTCCCTGGAGAAAGCTACAGTCCGGTCCAAAATGATTGGCGCCTTTGTTAAAGACGAGCAAAAAAGACTGTATAAATATAAATCATTCAAATTCTGAGCTATACTGTATACTCAAAAAAATACAATATTTACAGTGCATTCGGAAAGTATTCAGACCCCTTGACTTTTCCCATATTTTGTCATGTTACAGCCTTATTCGAAAAAAAAAAAAAAAAAAAAAAAAACAGAAATCCCTTATTTACATAAGTGTTCAGATCCTTTGCTATGAGACTCGAAATTGAGCTCAGGTGCATCCTGTTTCCATTGATCCTCCTTGATGTTTATACAACTTAATTGGATTCCAACTGTGGTAAAAAAGGCACACACCTTTCTATATAAGGTCCCACAGTTGACAGTGCATGTCAGAGCAAAAATCAAGCCATGAGGTCGAAGGAATTGTCCGTAGAGCTCCCTGACAGGACTGTGTCGAGGCACAGATCTGGGGAAGGGTACCAAAAACATTCTGCAGCGTTGAAGTTCCCCAAGAACACAGTGGCCTCCATCATTCTTAAAGGGAAGAAGTTTGGAACCCACAAAGACTCTTCCTAGAGCTGGCCGCTCCTCATTAAAATGCACATGACAGCCCGCTTGGACAAGATTCTCTGGTCTGATGAAACTAAGATTGAACTCTTTGGCCTGAATGCCAAACATCACGTCTGGAGGAAACCTGGCACCATCCCTAAAGTGAAGCATTGTGGTGGCAGCATCATGCTGTGGGGATGTTTTTCAGTGGTAGAGATACTAGTCAGGATCGAATGAAAGATGAACGGAGCAAAGTACAGAGAGATCCTTGATGAAAACCTGCTCCGGAGCACTCAGGACCTCAGACTGGGGCAACAAGACAACGACTCTAAGCACACAGCCAAGACAATGCAGGAGTGGCATCGGGACAAGTCTTTGAATGTCCTTGAGTGACCCAGCCAGAGCCCGGACTTGAACCCGATCAAACATCTCTGGAGAGACCTGAAAACAGATATGCAGTGACACTCCCATCCAAACTGACAGAGCTTAAGAGAATCTTCAGAGAAGAATGGGAGAAACTCCCCAAATACAGGTGTGCAAAGCTTGTAGCGTTCATACCCAAGAAGACTTGAGGCTGTAATAGCTGCCAAAGGTGCTTAAACAAAGTACTGAGTAAAGGGTCAGAGTTTTTATAAAGTTATTTTTTGTAAACATTTCTAAAAACCTGTTTTGGTTTTGTCATTATGGGGTATTGTGTGTAGATTGATGAGAATTTAAATAAGAATAAGGATGTAACGTAACAAAATGTGGAAAAAGTCAAGAGTCCTGATTACCTTCCTAATGCACTGTATAATACTAATACAATTGCTCAGAAATATATTTTTTTAACAAGCACCCCTAAAGATTTTATAAATAAAATGAAACCATTCAACTTTTTAAGTTAATCTCAGTTTAAGGAACTATATTGTGGCTTCCCGTTTCACTGGGGTATAAAAATGAGTTGACAGGTGTGTAAAATTCCTTTGTCATTCATCAGCATGGGAAAAGGCAAAGAGCTCACAAATGAAGAGACAAATGGTTGCTGACCTTCACAAATCAGGCAATAGGTACAAAAACTTTGCAAACATAATTTATATACCACCATTAGGGCAACAATTAAGAAGTTTAAAACCGGTAATATTTACCTGGTATTGGACGCAGGTGTATCTAGTCCAAACACACAGTGAGGAAGATCAGCTTTAATATTGCAGATAGATTGTTGGTTCTGTTGCGGGTGGCAGGTAGCCTAGTGGTTAGAGCGTTGGCCCAGTAGCCGAAAATTTGCTAGATCAAATCCCTAAACTGACAAGGTAAAAATCTGTCGTTCTGCCCCTGAACAAGGCAGTTAACCCACTGTTCCTAGGCTGTCATTGTAAATAAGAATTTGTTCTTAACTGACTTGCCTAGTTAAAAAAAGGTACAATACATTTTGAAAATCTATGTAATTGTAGGCATAATTTCCAATCCCCCATATATTTGGGGAAAACAATACTTAGGCTTCTGCTTCCAGTTTATACATACTATATACATTTTATAAACATTTACATTTTACATTTAAGTCATTTAGCAGACGCTCTTATCCAGAGTGACTTACAAATTGGTGCATTCACCTTATGATATCTGTCACGTTCCTGACCTGTTTTCTCTTGTTTTGTATGTGTTTATTGGTCAGGGCGTGAGCGGGGTGGGCATTTCTATGTGTTGTGTTTCTATGTTGGGTTAAAGGGTTGCCTGGTATGGCTCTCAATTAGAGGCAGGTGTTTGGCATTTCCTCTGATTGAGAGTCATATTAAGGTAGGTTGTTCTCAATGTTTGTTTGTGGGTGATTGTCTCCTGTGTCTTTCGTGTCTGTGTATGTGCACCACACGGGACTGTCTTGGCTGTTCGTTCGTTTGATGTAGTCTGTTCCTGTTCGTGAGTTCTGCGTGTAGTTGTGTAAGTTCCATGTTCAGGTCTGTCTACGTCGTGTTTGTTATTTTGTAATTTCCAAGTGTTTTCGTATTTCGTCTTCGTGTTTCAATAAATATCATTTATGTCTAATTACCTCGCTGCGTATTGGTCCACCGATCCTTCTCTCCTCTCCTCGTCCGAGGAAGAGGAGGAAGACGACAGCCGTAACAATATCCATAAACACACCCATAAACACAGTATATTGTACATTAGTTATCTTCTTTTATTTGTTTTTAGTCCCCCTTTGAGCTACCCTCAACCCCTCCCATTATCTCTGAAAACCATCCAGTTTCCTAATTGCCTTATAAATTCTGAATCATTCTCATAGTTTCAACAGATTGTAAATGAAAGATAAATTTTTTTACTAAGAGTATTATTATATTATTGATCGATTGACTATTGCTTTTCAAGTCACTCAACAGTGCTATTTATAGAGTTAACTCCAGGTATATGTTGCAATTCTTCAGCCATTCCTGAACCTGCGACCAAAAACAAGCTACATATGGGCAGAACCAAAACAAGTGATCTAATGATTCTGTCTCTTCACAGCAACATCTGCAGAGCTAGAATGGTTGTATCCGCCATGTACATAACATTCTATTAGTTGGAAGAATTTTGTATAATAATTTTTATTGAAAAACTCTGTTTTGAATCCAGCGTTGTTTTGTGTGTCAGTTCATAAACCACGTGCCATGAAATCGGCACATTGAAAATCTCTTCCCAACTATTTTCCAACCTGTATGGTGCAGCTGTCAATTTTTTGGTCCTTAAATGAAACTGGTATACTTCTTTATTTATCACAATATTCTTTAACCAATTTTGGTCTATAATGTAGTGCCGGCAGACAAGGTCCTTACTTTCTCCCCCTTCTACTTGCCTCTTCCATTTTTGCGGTAACGCTGCAATCACTTGGTTATAATTTTGGATAGAGCAGACATTTCCATATATTTTTGTTAGCTACATGTCTGACAACTCCACCAGTTCTATTAATGTTATAATTAACAATGTTTATAGTTTTTTTTTCTTACTAAAATAATGTTGAAAAAAAAATCAATTAGAACGTATGTTTGTGTTTAACCATAATATTTGTTGTAAAATTTGTTCTGTCTTTTCTGGTGGATTAAACAGAAAATGCAACCAGCTTTCTATGGCTTGTTTAAAAAAATTGCGATATTCTGGAGATAATTTCATTTTAAATAACTGAAAGTGAGAGGTTATAATCTGTAAAAAGGGAAAAATAAAAAAATTAATATTGGGAGAGACATTTTTACTAATCTGATGGAAAACCAGTTCGGATTAAATACAATTTTTGTGTGACTGAAGCCTTTCGTGAGAGGTTCAATGCTTGAATATTTATTCATTTCAGCCCTTTACATATTCATTATATACAGTACTAGTCAAAAGTTTGGACATTTACTCATTCAAGGGTTTTTCTTTATTTTTACTATTTTCTACATTGTAGAATAATAGTAAAGACATCAAAACTATGAAATAACACATATGGAATCATGTAGTAACCAAAAAATTGTTAAACAAATCAAAATACATTTCAGATTTTAGATTCTTCAAAGTAGCCACCCTTTGCCTTTATGACAGCTCTTGGCATTCTCTCAACCAGCTTCAACTGGAATGTTTTTACAACAGTCTTGAAGGAGTTCCCACATATGCTGAGCACTTGTTGGCTGCTTTTCCTTTACTCTGCGGTCCAACTCATACCAAACCATTTCAATTGGGTTGAGGTTGGATGATTGTGAAGGCCAGGTCATCTGATGCAGCACTCCATTACTCTCCTTCTTGGTCAAATAGCCTCTACACAGCCTGGAGGTGTGTTGGGTCATTGTCCTGTTGAAAAACAAATGATAGTCCCACTATGCGAAAACAAGATGGTATGGCGTATCGCTGCAGAATGCTGTGGTAGCCATACTGGTTAAGTGTGCCTTGAATTCTAAATAAATCACAGATAGTGTCACCAGCAAATAACCCCCACACCATCACACCTCCTCCTCCGTGCTTCACGGTGGGAACCACACATGCAGAGATCATCCATTCACCTATTCTGCGTCTCACAAAGACATGGTGGTTGGAACCAAAAATCTCAAATTTGGACTCGTCAGACCAAAGAACAGATTTCCACCGGTCTAATGTCCATTGCTCGTGTTTCTTGGCCCAAGCAAGTCTCTAATTCTTATTGATGTCCTTTAGTAGTGTTTTTTTTGCAGCAATTCGACCATGAAGGCCTGTTTCACACAGTCTCCTCTGAACAGTTGATGTTGAGATGTGTCTGTTACTTGAACTCTGTGAAGAATTTATTTGGGCTGCAATCTGAGGTGCAGTTAACTCTAATGAACTTATCCTATACATCAGAGGTAACTCTGAGTCTTCCTTTCCTGTGGCGGTCCTCATGAGAGCCAGTTTCATCATAGCGCTTGATGGTTTTTACAAATGCACTTGAAGAAACTTTCAAAGTTCTTGAAATTTTCCACATTGACTGACCTTCACATCTTAAAGTAATGATGGACTGTCATCTCTCTTTGCTTATTTGAGCTGTTCTTTCCGTAATATGGACTAGGTCTTTTACAAAATAGGGCTATCTTCTGTATGCCACCCCACCTTGTCACAACACAACTGATTGACTCAAATGCTTTAGGAATGAAAGAAATGCCACAAATTAACTTTTAACAAGGCACACCTATTGATTGAAATGCATTCCAGGTGACTACCTCATAAAGCTGGTTGAAAGAATGCCAAGAGTGTGCAAAGCTGTCATCAAGGCAAGGGTGGCTACTTTGAATAATCTGAAATATACAATATATTTAGATTTGTTAAACACTTTATTGGTTACTACAAAATTCCATATGTGTGATTTCATAGCTCTGATGTCTTCACTATTATTCTACAATGTAGAAAATAGTAAAAATAAAGAAATACCCTTGAATGAGTAGGTGTGTCCAAACTTTTGACTGCTACTGTAAATAGGCCAGTTTAATTTTGTCTGGCTTGCCGTTTCAAATAAAGTTTAAAACATTTTGTTAATATAATTTCAAAAAGAGTTGTTTGGTGTAGGCAGAGCCATAAGTAAATAGGTAAACTGGGATATTACTAAATAATTAATGAGGGTGATTTTTCCACAAATAGACAGGCATTTATCTTTCCATGGTAGCAAGATCGTACGTATTTTTGCTAACTTTCTATTCAAATGCATTGTAGTGAGATCACACACTTACTGATGACAGTGAGCTTGGCCATGGAAATGGCATCCCTGGCAGCAAAGGTGATCTCCTGTGGTGGCATGGCTGGGGCCTGTCTCAGCACCAGGTGGTAGGAGCAACCGTCAGCCTGCATGGCCCAGGTGTTATCATTCTTTAGCTCGGCTCCGTTAGAGTACCAGGCTACCTCCGCTTTAGGCACAGGCTCAGTCAGTATGCAGCTGAACTCTACCTTCTCTCCCACCACAGCTACCTTATCCTCCAGACCGCTCACCACATCCAGCTGCCAGCCTACGCACACAAAAGCCACTTCATATCATATATGGCAGTTCTCCCTTATTTTCAGCTGTAGTATGTCACAGTATTGTTCACCATAAGACCAGGCTTCACAAAAACAATAACTAACTTCCTGACAAACAAACATAAGGGGGTGAGAAACCTTTGACGTTGAGCAGGGCGGAGGTCGCTGCGGTGCCAGCCTGGAAGGTCACTTTGCAGTTGTCCCCGACGTGCAGATCCTTTAGCAGCAGCAGGTGGCGGCGGCCACTCTCGAAGGACACAATCTCAGTGGTTGGCGAATCCTTCACCGGCTTGCCGTCAATGAGCCAGCAGCTGTCTTTGATCTCGCAACGAGAGATCGAGCACTCGAACAGGGCCTCGCCGCCGTCGATGGTGTCCATGTTCTCCAGGCCCTGGAGGATTTCTATGGGTTTGGCTATAGGGGAGAAGAGGAGAGCAGGGTTTACTGTAAGATAATAGCTTTAACTGAGAGGGGAGAATGTGTCATAAAACAAGCCTTTTCCCCACTGTTGGTGGGGATTTTATGTTCACGTTGGCCTGTAGGACAAGTGGAATTTTTATTGCTAGACACTTGCTACTATTCAAGCTGAAACTCACAATGAAAACCAGCCAACCTGCATGAAATGACATAGTCTTCGGTCAGTTTTAGGAAGCTTTGTTTTGAACTTTCTGATATCCATTTTGACACTAGGGCCATTTTCCTGTCCATGTGACCTGATCATGAGAATCTCTGAGCCCTAGTTGATCGCTATAACTAGGGCCCAGAGTTTTTCCTGATCAGGTCTCATGGTTTAGAAGCCATGCACATTTCTCATTTTGCTTTGCCTGGCTGGGTTGATTGCAAAAGAGGGGTGGGGGAAAGATTGCATACATAAAACAATAATAAAATAATGATTAAAAAAAGACCTGCTTCAAATTGCTATCTGCTAATCATAACTGAACACAACAATAAAAACAGCAGAAATAAAGATCGTTTGAAGCTCATGGGGAGGGGAGGGTAGCTAGGTGCTCTTTCCTAAGAGAAGAGGAGCTCACCTTCCACCTCCAGTGAGGCGACCACGCAGGTCCCCTCTGCCTCACAGGAGTACGTCCCCCTGTCCTCAGTGGACACGTGGCTAATGTACAAGCGAGCCACGGTCCAGTCCTGCTCCACTACCACCCTCCTGCCGTCAGGCTGCAATGGCCGCCCGTTTCTTTTCCACTGGGCCTGGACCGGCCGGGAGTACTGGCAGATGAACTCAGCCGGCTGGTCCTCAGCCACACAAAGGTCCTGCATCTCGCTCACCACCTCTACTGTGGGTTCTGAGAGTGGGGGCAGTGGTCAAGGGTCATATGACAAGGTCATCATGACTGACATGGCGAAGAACAACACCTGGGCTTTATAAACACTCCAGTACACCTTGGAGTATTTTGGTTGATTTTACTTTTAATTTAATTAACTTTATTTATCCCCATTGGGGAAATTGTATACATTATAGATTTACTGGTGGTATCAGAGGTGGCTTAGCATTTTAATAATGTGCATAGAGTTGCCTTGATCCACAGTACATCAAATACAGTATGTACTTAGATACAGAATGTGAATGTTTACACTGTGACAGTTGTTTTTGTTACTCCAAACTGAAGGGGGAGTGAAAAGCCAAAATGTCTCAAGAGGCAGGGGGAGTTGGACACAACTACTGCCCACTAACCAACCAATGAGACAGGGGAAATATGCCAATGGGTGGCTAGAGATGCCATACAGAGCAAAGGCAGGAAGGGTTAGAGAGTTTTGGTTTTAGGCAGGCTAGGGGCGGTGCATTGCAGGGTGGTGAGGCTGAGAGTAAATAAGGGAAAGTGGCCGGCCAGGGTGGATGGATGGAGCAGCACTGCCCAACTACTGCTGCTTCTCTTCATACAGCAGCAAACGTTTGCTTTCAGGTCAAATCTCTCCTACTGAAGCCACAGGACTACAAGGTCAAAGCCAAGCTTAGTTAAAATACTCTGTAAAACACTCAGTGCACACGTTGTCTTTTGTTATTTTTGAACTAATGTGCACACATTACTTCTTAACAACAATCATACATCACACATACTGCCACAAAATTATTAAAACTACATCATATGCAATCTATTTCAATGTGAATATACTACCGTAGGTAGATAAGATTTCAATAATTCTGAATAATATTATAGTGGATGCTTGCTAGAACTGTACATTATGACTAAAATATACTGAACAAAAATATAACATATAATAATTTCTAAGATTTTACTGAGTTACAGTTCATATATGGAAATCAGTCAATTGAAATAAATTCATTAGGCCCTAATCTATTGATTTCACAAGACTGGGCAGGGGCGCCGCCATGGGTGGGCCTAGGGGGGCATAGGCCCACCCACTGAGGAGCCAGGCCTAGCCGATCAGAATTAGTTTTTCCCCACAAAAAGGCTTTATTATAGACAGAAATCCCAGGGGAGAAGAAACCGGATGTGGAGGTCCTGGGCTGGTGTGGTTACTGGGCTGGTGTGATCTGTGGTTGTGAGGCCGGTTGGACGGTTGCACGGTTGGACGTACTGCCAAATTCTCTAAAACAACGTTGGAGGAGGCTTGAACACTGAATTCTCTGGCAACAGCTCTGGTGGACATTCCTGCAGTCAGCATGCTAACTGCACGCTCCCTCAAAACTTCAGACATCTGTGGCATTGTGTTGTGTAACAAAACTAGACATTTTAGAGTGGCCTTTATTTTCCCCAGCACAAGGTGCACCTGTGTAATGATCATGCTGTTTAATCAGCTTCTTGATATGCCACACCTGTCAGGTGGATGGATTATCGTGGCAAAGGAGAAATGCTCACCAACAGGGATATAAACTTGTTTGTGTACAAAATTTGAGAGAAATAAACTTTTTGTGCGTATAGAACATTTCTGTGATCTTTTCTTTCAGCTCATGAAAACCAACACTTCATATGTTGCATTTATATTTTTGTTCAGTGTATGTCCACCAGTCCTACTCTATTCCGATTATTGTAGATACTGTGTATCTGTAAACCACAACTGTTAGGTACCATTTGCCATTATTAGCTAAAAGTATAGCTACACAATTGAACTGAGGGTGTGAATCCTCATTGACTAGCATAGTGCTTGCTGCATATCACTAAGAAACTGGTGGAAACCTCATCTAGTGCCGTACCAGCCGGTATGTTTTGGTCTCATCAAAAGTACACAGCATGAAAACTCTCATTCTAATTCTATTAGTGAAATTACTCAAATGTATGCTCATATATGGAAGCATGCATGGATGAGGAACAAAAAGTCATTACCTACTGATCTAGTCATTCCCACTACTGAGGAGTTTTGAACTCTTTTGAGAACGCCTACATAAAACTGTCAAGAATAACATTAGCCTTGGACAAAACGTGAGAAAAGAGTAGACATTCTTAGTGTACTACCAATGCGGTTTCCTAATGTATAGCTGTAATTGATTGAAATTGCTCTGGTGGTCACTCTGAAAATGAAATAAATATCAGAATTTAAAATTGTATCTAATCACAATTTTCAGTGTGGATTTTTTTATAGAGGAAAAAGTATACCAAAAGTATAACAAAAATCTTTCATTGACAGTCCCCCAGTGTGTGTGAATAATGAGCATTGATGCTTTGCGATAATAAAGATGACTTTGACCTTGACCTGTCTCATTCCTCATTTAAACTTTGACTTTAACTAGGCAAGCATTCTTACACACTTCATTGTGTTATTTATTCCCTACACATTCCATGATACAATCTATAGTTTGTTCAGCTGATGTGACATAATGCGCGAAAAATGACAATTGGATTTGTGCCACTAATGCTTAAATGTTAGCATGTGGAAAGGGTGCCAGGGAAACTAAACCAAAGCATGGATTACTGTCATACCATGTCATACCATGCTTATAGGGTTAGGAAACCAACGTGTCACTTTGTAATTTGGTGAACTATCCCTTTAACCATATGTATTCCATCAAGACTGGAAACTTCAAAATGACATCCTACAACTGATCATCTTTAACTTGCTGACATAACATACAGTACACTTGTTGAAACCACAATGACGATCTAAAACCGTTAGGAATTAATTCCTTCATCCTTGAGAAAAGAAAAGACCAGACCATACAAAAATGAACACTGTCAGAGACAGATGGCGTAGTGACATTATACCTTGCACTGCCACTGACGCCGTGGTGAGCTGGTCTCCAGCATCACAGGTGTAGTAGCCGTTGTCCTCTGGCTCCAGGTTGCGAATGTGGAGCTCCTGAACGCAGCCCTCCTGCCTCATCTCGTACTTCTTACCAGCCTGGAGGACCATGCCTCCCTTCCTCCACTCCACGTGAGTGCCCGCCTTGGAGAGCTCACAGTGCAGAGTGATATCATCACCCTCCTGGGCTTCCTGGTTCTTCAGCTCTTTCTGAAAGAATGCCGGGGCACCTGGTGGAAGTAAGAGACATGACATATGTGTTGGACAGAGGACGTAAAGTAGTGTAGGTGACAGTGGCCGGCGTGGACAGGGGAGTAAGATGGCTCTGTTAGTGTATGTTGATGGAAGACTCGGTGCATGGTAGTTTGTAGAGGGCAAAACAGTCAAGAAGAATATTGTGGGGGAACTCATCCTGAGTTTGTCTTGATCCAGAGCATTCACTGTGAGGATTGGGCTGGTAACTATTTTGTGGTATTAGATGCAGTGTAGAGGGTCCAAACTTTTATAGTGCCGGCATCATTCTTTACCTTCCACAGTCAAGGTGACGGTGCACTGTGCATCCCCGGTATCGCAGCAGTAGGTTCCAGAGTCCTCCATCTCCAGGTTGTGGATGCGCAGCTGCAGGAGAGCTCCATTCTTCCGCAGGTCGTACTTGAGTCCTGCTTTGATAGCCACATCATTCCTGCTCCAGGTGACGGTTGCCGTGGGGTCGGAGACAGTGCAGGACAGGGTGACTGTCTCACCCTCCAAGGCCACTGTATCGTGAGGCTTCTCAAGGATTACGGCTGTAGATATGGGAAATCCCAAGCTAAGTACAGTGTAATGCACTTTGAGTGTCAAGTGTCATATGTCAAACTTGTATGGTTTTTATATGTGCAGTATTTAATGTGTCTCTTCTTCCACAGGTCTACAATCTCTTGTATGATCTTACAGTAGCATGCCAATGATAACCACAAAGACTATGTCCAGTAGGCATGCATCACTTAATTGATAGTCAAATTGATACTGAAGTCAGCAGGGTGATATGTTTATATCAGCGACAAACGTCTTGTTGTCAACTTCATTTTATAGTATCTTTAAAGACAGATATGCTATAAAAAGGAAAGCCAGGAGGATGACCAACACACGTCTAAAGAAAGGCTACGATGGAATGGATGATGCCGCACAGCAGATGAACAAAGGGTGTTCTAACGTGCCAAGACAAAGCTGTTTGATGGAAGACAGAGATGGAGAGATGGAGATGGGTGAGGACTAGGAGGCCATCTTTAACATCTCCGTTAACGTCTCTATTACCTTTGGGCTTCTCTTCCACCAGTAGGCAAGCGACGGTCTTCTCCTCGCCCACCACAAACGCCACGTCCCCTGATTCATCGGGGGTGACCATCTGCAGTGTCAGCCGGTGTACCCGGCCCTGGCAGGTCATCTGGTTCAGGTCGTTGTTCTGGAGGAGGTTATCGCCCAGCCACCACTCTCCGTTGGTCACGCCCTCCTGGGACAACTCACACGCAAAGACAGCATTCTGCCCGGTGGTCACTGTGATGTCGTGCAGCTCCCGAGTGATGCGTACAGACTCTGGAGGTGAATGAATGTGATGATGGGGGAGTGAGAGATCTAAAGGTTCCCAGGGTCAGGGTTTCCCAGGGGATTCATTAAGGTGAAACACATTAGAGCACCACCATTGGTATCCTGATTTAAAAGTGAGATATAAAGAGGATGGACAATTGCACTCCAGGAGACACCAGTTCATGGAGTTTGCTGAGGTTATTTATGTCTACTCAATGTTTAGAATTCTTTCTCAATTAAAGAGTACAATATTACACAAAAACACATTTTCACTTCCTACGTGATGGCTAACGTGTAGGAAGGTAGACATAAGTACAAAAAAATTATCTCTGACAAAATACACAGTATAGGTCTGAATATGACAGCAAAACCAACACAAATGCATAGTCTTAGTATGTTGGCACACAGAATGAAAGCAGAGGATAATGTAGAGTGACAGCAAACCAGTACGTTTCATTACCTTTGACTATCAGGGTGGCTGTGCTCTGCTTATCCCCGGTATCGCAGGTGTACTCTCCAGCATCTTCAACCTTTAACTTGTGAACCATCAGGATGTAGGTAGAACCTGTGTGCTCCATGGAATACTTCTCCCCCTGGGTGAGGAGGACAGAGCCCCTTCTCCAGGTCACCTTGCCATCAGCACTGATCTCACAGGTCAGGGAAACACTGCCTCCCTCCACTGCTTCCTGGCTCTCCAGCTCCTTCTTGAACACCACAGGGGCCCCTGCCGGGACACAGCAAGATAGATAAAGACCGCCACAAGGTTAGGATGGATGGAGACGTTAAACTGTTTAGGGAGTGGACACGGACGGGACGGACATTCAAGCACATCCAATATCTTGAAAGGAAACATTCAGTACAACATTTAAAAGCATTTGCTAGAAAAACGTTTATCCACTATAGGTTTCAAATAGCATAGGTCTCAAAGGACAAAAACAGGGAGATTTATTGTTTCTTGCTATTCTGTAATGTGAGTGAAATGAACAAGTGGCCTACCAATGGCATGCACCGCTTTACCAATCGATGTCCACAACAAGATGACCATGAATTGAGAGATCCAGAATGGGTTGCTAGATCAAATCCCCGAGCTGACAAGGTAAAAATCTGTCGTTCTGCCCCTGAACAAGGCAGTTAACCCACTGTTCCTAGGCCGTCATTGTAAATAAGAATTTGTTCTTAACTGACTTGCCTAGTTAAATAAAGGTTCAATAAAAAATGGTTAGGCCTAGTAAAGTTGAGTGATTAGGAGACATACATTATATAACCCCTTACCTCAGACTTTACAGTATAAGTGCCCTTTACTTTCATTATATGGGTATATGCACCTCTTACCTTGGACAGTCAGGCTGTAAAATGAGTTTGGAATGGACTCCGGGAATTGAGGTAAAATGGTTAGGTCTAGTAAAGGTGAGTGATTAAGAGACTCATATTATACATATATTATATAACTGCTTACCTTAGACTATACAGTATATGTACCCTTTACCTTGGATGGTCAGGCTATGAAACGGGTTTGGAATGTACAAAAGGGATCCAGGTATCAGGTACAATGGGAGAGGATAAGAGGTGATCAACAGACTTGTACCCCTTACCTCGTAAAGTCAGGTTATACAATAAATTCAGAATGGCTCCAAGTATTGGGAAAGAATGGAAAAGGGTTTGTACTGATCAGCAGACTCATACTGTACATGAGTCTATATATAGTATATAACCCCTTACCTTAGACTATATACAGTCACCATTTACATAAGATGACATACAGTTGAAGTCAGAAGTTTACATACAGCTTAGCCAAATACATTTAAACTCCGTTTTTCACAATTCCTGACATTTAATCCAAGTAAACATTCCCTGTCTTAGGTCAGTTAGGATCACCACTTTATTTTAAGAATGTGAAATGTCAGAATAATAGTAGAGAGAATGATTTATTTCAACCTTTATTTATTTTGTCACATTCCCAGTGGGTCAGAAGTTTACATACACTCAATTCGTATTTGGTAGCATTGCTTTTAAATTGTTTAACTTGGGTCAAACGTTTTGGGTAGCCTTCCACAAGCTTCCCACAATATGTTGGGTGAATTTTGGCCCATTCCTCCTGACAGAGCTGGTGTAACTGAGTCAGGTTTGTAGGCCTCCTTGATCGCACGCGCTTTTTCAGTTCTGCCCACACATTTTCTGTAGGATTGAGGTCAGGGCTTTGTGATGGCCACTCCAATACCTTGACTTTGTTGACCTTAAGCCATTTTACCACAACTTTGGAAATATGCTTGGGGTCATTATCCATTTGGAAGACCCATTTGCGACCAAGCTTTAACTTCCTGACTGATGTCTTGAGATGTTGCTTCAATATATCCACATCATTTTCCCTCCTCATGATGCCATCTATTTTGTGAAGTACACCAGTCCCTCTTGCAGTAAAGCACCCCCACAACATGATGCTGCCACCCCCATGTTTCACGGTTGGGATGGTGTTCTTCGGCTTGCAAGCCTCCCCATTTTTCCTCCAAACATAACGATGGTCATTATGGCCAAACAGTTCTATTTTTGTTTCATCAGACCAGAGGACAAAAAGTACAATCTTTGTCCCCATGTGCCGTTGCAAACCATAGTCTGGCTTTTTTATGGCGGTTTTGGAGCATTGGCTTCTTCCTTGCTGAGCGGCCTTTCAGGTTATGTTGATATAGGACTTGTTTTACTGTGGATATAGATACTTTTGTACCTGTTTCCTCCAGCATCTTCACAAGCTCCTTTGCTGTTGTTCTGGAATTGATTTGCACTTTTTGCACCCAAGGACTTTTTTCTCTAGGAGACAGAACACGTCCCATGGTGTTTATACTTGCGTACTATTGCTTGTACATATGAACGTGGTACCTTCAGGCGTTTGGAAATTGCTCCCAAGGATGAACCAGACTTGTGGAGTTCTATAAAAAAAAATCTGAGGTCTTAGCCTATCAGAAGCTTCTAAAGCTATGACATAATTGTCTGGAATTTTCCAAGCTGTTTAAAGGCACAGTCATCTTAGTGTATGTAAACTTTTGATCCACTCGAATTGTTGGAAAAATTACTTGTGTCATGCATAAAGTAGATGTCCTAACCGACTTGCCAAAACTATAGTTTGATAACAAGAAGTTTGTGGAGTGGTTGAAAAACAAGTTTTAATGACTCCAACCTAAGTGTATGTAAACTTCCGACTTCAATTGTATGTATGTATGTATGTATGTATGTATATACAGTGGGGAGAACAAGTATTTGATACACTGCCGATTTTGCCGATTTTCTTACTTACAAAGCATGTAGAGGTCTGTAATTTTTATCATAGGTACACTTCAACTGTGAGAGACGGAATCTAAAACAAAAATCCCGAAAATCACATTGTATGATTTTTAAGTAATTAATTAGCATTTTATTGCATGACATAAGTATTTGATACATCAGAAAAGCAGAACTTAATATTTGGTACAGAATCCTTTGTTTGCAATTACAGAGATCATACGTTTCCTGTAGTTCTTGACCAGGTTTGCACACACTGCAACAGGGATTTTGGCCCACTCCTCCATACAGACCTTCTCCAAATCCTTCAGGTTTCGGGGCTGTCGCTGGGCAATACGGACTTTCAGCTCCCTCCAAAGATTTTCTATTGGGTTCAGGTCTGGAGACTGGCTAGGCCACTCCAGGACCTTGAGATACTTCTTACGGAGCCACTCCTTAGTTGCCCTGGCTGTGTGTTTCGGGTCGTTGTCATGCTGGAAGACCCAGCCACGACCCATCATCAATGCTCTTACTGAGGGAAGGAGGTTGTTGGCTAAGATCTCGCAATACATGGCCCCATCCATCCTCCCCTCAATACGGTGCAGTCGTCCTGTCCCCTTTGCAGAAAAGCATCACCAAAGAATGATGTTTCCGCCTCCATGCTTCACGGTTGGGATGGTGTTCTTGGGGTTGTACTCATCCTTCTTCTTCCTCCAAACACGGCGAGTGGAGTTTAGACCAAAAAGCTCTATTTTTGAATCATCAAACCACATGACCTTCTCCCATTCCTCCTCTGGATCATCCAGATGGTCATTGGCAAACTTCAGACGGGCCTGGACATGCGCCTGCTTGAGCAGGGGGACCTTGTGTGCGCTGCAGGATTTTAATCCATGACTGCGTAGTGTGTTACTAATGGTTTTCTTTGAGACTGTGGTCCCAGCTCTCTTCAGGTCATTGACCAGGTCCTGCCGTGTAGTTCTGGGCTGATCCCTCACCTTCCTCATGATCATTGATGCCCCACGAGGTGAGATCTTGCATGGAGCCCCAGACCGAGGGTGATTGACCATCATCTTGAACTTCTTCTATTTTCTTCTATTTTCTAATAATTGCGCCAACAGTTGTTGCCTTCTCACCAAGCTGCTTGCCTATTGTCCTGTAGCCCATCCCAGCCTTGTGCAGGTCTACAATTTTATCCCTGATGTCCTTACACAGCTCTCTGGTCTTGGCCATTGTGGAGAGGTTGGAGTCTGTTTGATTGAGTGTGTGGACAGGTGTCTTTTATACAGGTAATGAGTTCAAACAGGTGCAGTTAATACAGGTAATGAGTGGAGAACAGGAGGGCTTCTTAAAGAAAAACTAACAGGTCTGTGAGAGCCGGAATTCTTACTGGTTGGTAGGTGATCAAATACTTATGTCATGCAATAAAATGCAAATGAATTACTTAAAAATCATACAATGTGATTTTCTGGATTTTTGTTTTAGATTCCGTCTCTCACAGTTGAAGTGTACCTATGATAAAAATTACAGACCTCTACATGCTTTGTAAGTAGGAAAACCTGCAAAATCGGCAGTGTATCAAATACTTGTTCTCCCCACTGTATATATATATATATATATAAATAGGCCTAATGTACCCCTTATCTTAAACAGACAGGGTATAAAACGGGTTTTGGCTCCTTACCTCGGACGGTCAGGCTTGCGGTGGAGGTATGGTGACCCACGGTGAAGGTGACTGTGCCCGAGTCGGCCTGGGTGACCCCCCTGAGGGTGAGGCTGTGCACCTTGCCCTGTGCACGGATCAGGTTCATTTCATTGTTCTGCAGAGGGACGTCCGCAAGCTTCCACTGGACCTCCTTGGCATCAACGTGGGACAGATGGCACTCAAAGTGGACATCCTCCCCCTCGTGCACCGAACAGCTGTTCAAGACCTTCACTATGGTCACCTCCACGTCTGTTTGATAAAGCCAGTCATGTGTTGTTACTGGCTAGATGTGAATCTTACTCTAAAGGACAGCTAATGTCTATATGGTGTTAATGGTTAGGTGCCAACAGAAATAGGGCACCTTTCCATGTACACTCAGTACAGTTACAGTACAGAGACAACTGTTAAGAGTACGGTTGTGAAAAAGACACAAGGTTGCTCCTGTCAACACAGAAAACAGATGAAATGGAAGTGTGAGACAGACCATTGCCCTTAACAGCAGAGTGCTCAAGTGGAATGGTTATGACGGTAGAAGTGTAGAGGAAGATGCGTGAAGGGTATGAAGGACATAGGAAGTTTTAAGTGACTGAAGAAAAGTATGAAGATCACCAAGCTTTAATTCCGTGCCCTTTAAGGCCTTTGGTCCTCTAAAGCCTAGCGTGACATTAATCTTGTGGGAATCTCTCAGGATGGAAAGTGGTTGGTAGGGATAGAGTGAATTAGAAGATAAGTGCCATGATTCAAGAGGTGCGTAGAGAGAGAATGATTGAGAAGAATGGCAGAAGACAATAGCAGACTTTCATCTTGTTCCCTACCCTGTACAGTGAGCATGGAGGAGGTCTTCTGGTAACCTGTGTCACAGATATACTCCCCAGAGTCAGCCCCTTGTAGGCTATAGATGATAAGCTTCACAATGGCTCCTTCCTGTTTCAGCTGATACTTGTTGTTAGATTCCAGGACCCTGTCGCCCCGGCTCCAGACAACGCTGGCCCCAGGCTTGGTGATCTCACAGCGGAGGATGGCGATCTCACCTGCGTCCCACTCTAGATTCTGTAGTCGAGTTTTGAAGTAAACGGGCAGGGCTAGGTAAGAACGGTAGAGGTTGGGAGAGGTGAGATAGTGAAACGTTTTGAGAGCAGAATTATGCCCCCTAACAATTAATACACGGAATTTGGTTTCACAACAGCACAACTGCTAAAACAGAATACTTTTTTCTCAGCCTACCCTTCACAGCAAGGTGTGCTGTGGTTTTCCGGTCACCACTGTCACAGGTGTAGCTGCCTGAGTCTTCTGGGTCTAAGTTTTGGATGACTAGCCTAGCGCTGTGCCCTTCCTGGAGGATTTCATACTTGGCACAAGGGCAAAGACCCACCTCCCCCTTCCTCCATTCCACAGGGAGCCCAGGTTTAGAAAGCTCACAGTGCAGGGTAACACTGCCCCCCTCTTCAGCCTGTTGGCTCTGCAGCTCTTTAGTGAAAATGACTGGGAGAGCTGACAAATAAAAATCCCCAAAAATGAATTATAAGTCTACAGATCCAAAAAGCTTTAATAAAAAATGGTAGGCATTATTCCAAGGTAACTGTTTTGTTCCATAACTTTAACTTTGACTAACTGTTTATTGTTAATACATGTGGTGCTCCAGTTTAAGTGTTGTGCTAGTGAAGAATGGGGCAGCAGTGAAAAGGTCTTCATCATCCTACCATTGACTTTCAGGTATGCTGAGCTCTCTGTGTCTCCAGCCCTGCAGTGGTAGCTTCCCGTGTCTTTAGGTTTCAAATCACAGACTTGGAGTTGCACACTGCAATCTTTCTGCTTCATCTGGTACTTTTCTCCAGACTGCAGGACCTGTGTTCCCTTCCCCCATTCCACAGGGACCCCAGGTTTAGAGAGCTCACAGTGCAGGGTAACACTGCCCCCCTCTTCAACCTCCTGACTCTGCAGATCTTGTTTGAATATGACTGGAAGAGCTGAGAAATTAAAGGGTTAAAAAAAGTATCTGCAGACTGCATTCACTGTTACAATGCCTCAAAAAGAGATATTGCTAAACCATATGGTGAAGATGTTCTCAATGGAACGATGTCTCTATGTATGGTAAACACTTTCAGGGACCATTTATATATGCACTCTCCTCTGCTCGGTGTCCATCCGTCCAGACCAGCAGCTGTAAAAAGGATTTGGTGTGTGACCCACCACCACCACGTTGAAAGTGAGATTTGAACTATGGGTTTACACATAACCAAGATGATTTGTGTACAGCACTGCATGAAGAATCCTGGTCTCTGACTAAATGTGATATTTTGTATGCAGAATTCCATTAGAATCAAACTACAAAGAATCCACAACAAGTACACCCCTGCAAGGTCAACAATAGACAACAAAGCAAAATCTATCCTGTTGCCTAGTAATTTACCCCACTTTACCCCTACCTACAGTATACAGTATGTACATAGCTACCTCAATTACCTCGTCGCCCTGCACTTCAACTCAGGACTGGTATTCCCTGTATATCGCCATCTTATTTTTTACTCGTTATTCTTATCCGTTATTCACTGTGTATTTATTTACACTTATTCTGTCTTTATTTTTTTTTATCTTTGTTTAGCTCTGCGTTGTTGGAAAAGGTAGTTAGTCTACTCATGTTGTTTACGTAGTATGTGACAAATAACATTTTATTTGAAAAGACAACAAAATAAAGACCTACGGTAGCTTCCCATTTAAGGGCAAGAAAATAAAAATGTAATACACCACAACTGCAAGCTACTGAAACAGAAAGCGTGTCCTTTCCTACCACAGGCTTTTACCACCGTTTCCTTTTCAGTCTCTGGTTTTTGGGAGGAGCAACTGGTGCCAGGAGCAACTGGTGTCTCCACAACTACAAACATGACAATGAATATCTATTCATTATAACATAACTTTAAAATTGCGCACCTGAAGCGAACCAGACGGAATCGAACAAAGCCCAATGTCCACAGATCTACACATCTTACCTATTCACATGACAACCGTCAGTGTAGACTCCTTTCTATCGACTATCATTTAGAAGCATCGCAAGTTATCCAGTCAAAACCATACTTGTAGCAATGTGCCAAAATCAACAGAATATCTTTTCAATAAAGAGTGTACTTTGTCGACTGAAGGATGGAATGAATAGAAACTATTACAGATACAGTAGGAGTTTAATAACTTTTGCATTTAAAAATGCACATGAGCGAACACACAGCCCAAATTCAACAAATTCTGCCCGCTCATTATGAACAATGAACAATGCACTTGTTGACAAATACAAACTATAGGCTACAGCAGAAGAACGCTGGCAACGAGCAGAAGAACACTAAGCATGTTTTAACACAGGCTTAACACCTAACAAACACTTTGTCATTTTTTAAAAACACTTGCAGTTTTAGGCCAAGCCCTGTTGTTAACTCATATCCCAGCGATAATGCCTTGATCCTGGGAAGAAAAGACATCAATTTGCTCAACTTGCCATTGGCTCAACCAATGGCTCAACTTAACCTAAGGCAAACATTTTGACTATATTAGCCCACACAGCTACAAGGATCCACTTCCATGTTAGGTTTAAGACCTCATAGAGACCCCAACTGATATATAGAACAATCTTAAAATGATTTTTCTTTGGTTTAGATTCAAGCATCATGAAAAAAAGGGTGGCTTAACTTAACCCTTTGGCTCAACTTACCCCACATTCCCCTATATACTGTAGTGAATTTGGGGGTAGCCTCGACTCGAACTCAGGTCCAGCGACCGTCAAACCTATACCTTAACCGTTACGCCAAGAGGTCAAACTCCTTGAGGTTGTCGCTAGGTGTTGGGTTAAAGGAAAAATCCACCCAAAACCACTAATTTCTACATTTTACAATGTTAAATAACAGTAATATGTGAGATATTTTTTTTGTGAACCATTGTTTTATTTTGTCGTTATAATAGCAACATGTGAAAATCATTGTGGAAATCTGTTGCAGCTCAAGTCGACTATACAACCCACAATGCAATGCTCTCTTTATGAGCTGTCTGGCTAGCTAGCAAATGTAGCTACACACAATAATACCAAAGTAAATATCAGCATGTGAAGTAGCTAGTTGTAAAATCGCCTAAAACTGCACTATCAATTTAGGAGTCTACAATCTCACCATGTTCAACCAGCAGGTTGACATGTCGCACAGAGTGGATCCTGACATTCACAACGGCCGTGCAACGACACCATGAAATGCACTCTGGACTGAAGAGGCAGACAAATACTGTAGGAGAAATGTGGTGGACCATCTGTTAAATTACACATTTATCGAGGTAGGAATATCAGAGAAATATGATCAATGGCTCATTCGAGAAAAGACAACCTCCCACATTATGACATTGGCCAGTATTGAAATCTAAGATGTATGATAGACGTTTTTGCGATCTCAAAGTCGTATTTCTATTAACTTCCAGTGTGGTGAAAGCAGCTTTATTGTAATGCTACGTCATACTGGTCGAATTTCTACCTGCTTGAACGGCAATAGCTCAGATACACATGAAAACATGAAATTACCCTGGGAATCGATAGAACATCGCTCGGAGACATACATTAAAACTAAATATATATATATATCCTTTGAGGTCGCTACATTACCCCGTTCCTTGGGAGAGTGTGTCCTCACGCTTCTCTATACCAAGTCCCTCACGTGTACACACCTCTCCAATGGCCTCAGGGGTGCCATCCCACTTCGGACACCAATGTAGCGAATTCGGGGGGTAGCCTTAACTTAACTTCAACACCTGGACAAGACCACAAAATGAAGCAGAGACCTAGAAAATGAGCCGCAATGATAAAACAGCTTATTAAGTTTGCCTGAAAAGATTGGCCTAAGAGCACCAGATCCTATGTGAATGCAACACAATTCACAGGTAGATTATGAGCTCAACAGGCAATAGATCTGTCTTTTTTGTACCGTCTCCTCCTTCTGGGATTCCGGTTTAGAAGTGGTAGGAGCAGCAGGCTAAGAGACTACACCAAAAGACCAGGAAAAAATGAGCCACACAATGCTAAAGCCACAAATGTTCACTTGAACAGATTGACAAAAGAGGTAGCAGTTCATGTGACTACAACATTTACCCGCGAGAAAAAAAGTATGAGCTCAACATACCCACTAGAAAAAAAGGTATGAGCTCAACAGACCCACTAGAAAAAAGGTATGAGCTCAACAGACCCACTAGAAAAAAGGTATGAGCTCAACGGACAAGAGATACACTACATGATAAAAAATATGTGGAAACCTGCTCGACGAACATCTCATTCCAAAATCATGGGCAATAATATGGAGTTGGTTCGCCCTCTGCTGCTATAACAGCCTCCACTCTTCTAGGATGAGTTTCCACCAGATGTTGGAACATTGCTGCGGGGACTTGCTTCCGTTCAGCCACAAGAGCGATACTGAGGTCGGGCACCGATGTTGAGCGATTAGGCCTGGCTCGCAGTCGACATTCTAATTCATCCCAAAGGTGTTCGATGGAGTTGATGTCAGGGCTCTATGAGGCCAGTCAAGTTCTTCCATACCGATCTCGACAAACCATTTCTGTATGTACCTCGCTCTGTGCATGGGGGTATTGTCATGTTGAAACAGGAAATGGCCTTCCCCAAACTGTTGGCACAAAGTTGGAAGCACAGAATCGTCTACAATGTCATTATATGTTGTAGTGTTAAGATTTCCCTTCAATGGAACTAAGGGGCCTAGCCCGAACCATGAAAAAGAGCCCTGCTCGGCCATGGAAACTCATTTAATCTCATTCTCATTCTCATTTCAATGTCAGTTCTGGTGCTGACATTGCTTCCAAAGGCAGTTTGGAACTCGGAAGTGAGTGTTGTTCAGCACTCGGTGGTCCCGTTCTGTGAACTTGTGTGGCCCACTGTACCACTTCGCAGCTGAGTTGTTGTTGCTCCTAGATGTTTCCACTTCACAATAACAGCCCTTACAGTTGACCCCGGCAGCTCTATCAGGGCAGAAATTTGACAAACTGACTTGTTGGAAAGGTGGCATCCTAAGGTCATTCTACTGCTAAGGTTTGTCTATGGAGATTGCATGGCTGTGTGCTCGATTTTATACACCTGTCAGAAACGGGTGTGGCTGAAATAGCCAAATCCACTAATTTGAAGGGGTGTCCACATACATTTGCATAAATAGTGTAGCTCATCTTTTTCTACCAGAGGCTTCTCCCATGGTCTTCTTCTCTACCATGGTCCTCTTCTCTCCTTCTGAGGCTCCGTTTTGGGCGTGGCAGGAGCAATAGGGCCACAGGCTTAGAGACTATTACAAAACACCATAATAACTATTTACAAAATAGCCTCCAACACTCTACTCAGCAAATTGGATGTAGTCTATCACAGTGCCATCCGTTTTGTCACCAAAGCCCCATATACTACCCACCACTGCGACCTGTATGCTCTCGTTGGCTGGCTCTCGCTCCATACTCGTCGCCAAACCCACTGGCTCCAGGTCATCTACAAGTCTTTGCTAGGTAAAGCTCAAACTTATCTCAGCTCACTGGTCACCATAGCAGTACCCACCCGTAGCACGCGCTCCAGCAGGTATATCTCACTGGACGCCTCTCCTTCCAGTTCTCTGCTGCCAATGACTGGAACGAACTGCAAAAATCTCTGAAGCTGGAGACTCTTACCTCCCTCACTAGCTTTAAGCACCAGCTGTCAGAGCAGCTCACAGATCACTGAACCTGTACATAGCTCATCTGTAAATAGCCCATCCAATCTACCTCATCCCCATACTGTATTTATTTATTTATCTTGCTCCTTTGCACCCCAGTATCTCTACTTGCACATTCATCTTCTGCACATCTACCATTCCAGTGTTTAATTGCTATATTGTAATTACTTTGTCACCATGGGCTATTTATTGCCTTACCTCTCTTATCCTACCTTATTTGCACATGAAAGCATATATATTTTTCTACTGTATTATTGATTGTATGTTTGTTTATTCCATGTGAAACTCTGTGTTGTTGTATGTGTTGAACTGCTTTGCTTTATCTTGGCCAGGCCGCAGTTGCAAATGATCACTTGTTCTCAACTAGCCTACCTGGTTAAATAAAGGTGAAATAAAAATAAAATAAAATAAACAAACATTCTTCAACAAGTAACCAGAAATATTTGTCTTTTCAACTTTTCCTTCTGGGGTTCTGGTTTGGGGGCAGCAGGAACAGCAGGCTTCAAAGCTACGACAAATAACTCAATATTCTATAGCTAAACTCCAGAATGATCTCAACAGAGAGCATATCTCATCTTGTCCTACCATGGGATTCTACTGCTGTCTTCTTTTCTACGGTTGCCTTCTGGGGCTCTTTGGTTTCCTGTTATTTGGAAGTGACTGGAGGAGCTGGGGGTTGAAACATTTCACTTTAGATCCAACTCTAAGCTGAGTATGCTCACAAAAGGCAAGCCCACAAAGGGAAGCAGAGACTGCAAAACAAGGACAGGCCACTAAGCTAAAGTGACATTGTGAACAGACAAGGTTAACATACACACCTAAAACATAGAAAGATGGACCCCAGCAATACACACTATCTGTAGTATATATCTGTTTCTAAGACTCAGTTATAACCTGGTTAAGGGTTTATTCTTGACAGATAAAATAAACTACAGCTGGCTAATCAGAAGCAAATTACTATAATAGTACCGCCCTACGCCCTTGATTGACAGAGGAGATGGAGCACAATCTGTAGAGATGAGGTATCTGAGAGATACCACAGATACCTGTCTCCAGACACTAGAAATATGAAATTACACCTGTAACTCAGATGATTCATACTAGTCAGTATCCAGAATATACGCAACAAATAAAGTAACTGAAAACCATCAGACAACATGGATGGAGCATACATGAGCAACCATAAAGAACATAATAATGCCCACACAACTTGACACCTGACACATAGCCTGTCATTAACTTACAGATGAAAAGCTCTACAGAGAGAACGCCTCAGGCCATTCGACAAGTCATCCAGAGTATGTACAACAAATAAAGTAAAACTCTTCCCTCATACAGTAAAATATTCAACAGCGGCACAAACTAACAGCAACAAAACACTTACAGACATACCATGAAGACAGAGGGCCAAGCAGTACACCAAACGTGATCTCCTTGTCCTTCCCTACCTTCTTCCTTCTGTGGCTCCTCCTGTTTGGGAGTTACTGGAAGAGCTGAAGGCTTCAGAGCTGCGATTAAAACGTTGAACTTCGAATAGAAAACCTCATAACCAAACCTTTGATGACAAGATCGACCGTAACAGAAAAACAGCCAACAGAGGGATATACCGAACCAACTGGCAACAAAGGACGTACCACACAAGTCTTAAATAAAGAGATTTCTTTAAAACCGTGAACAGCGGAAGTAACGGAGCAAAGACTCAAGAACATGTGGATTGACTGCAAACAGAATACAGAGAGCAGCTTACAACACTGATCCAAATTTTAAAAAGATGCCCATCTTGTTTCCTTTTTTTAGCTCAACAAACAAACCACAACAAACTTGTAGCATAGTGACATATGCACTCACTGTAAAAGAACGTCAAAGACTATCAACATCATCATCAGGACCAAGCAGCAAGACAAACTGCACAAATGGTAAGTGAAAGCAGACAACCAAACGGTTCTCCATGTCCACTTCCCTCCCTACCTTCTTCCAGTTTGGTATCCTGCTTTGGAGGCTCTTGTTTGGGGGAAACTGGGGGCATCACAGCTATGATAAAACATCCAACTTTGAATGGCAAGGCAAACAATATAACTGCAAGTCTACTAAGAACACAGCTGGTGTAACATTCACCCTTTAGGGCTACGAAGCTTTTCGCAATATGATGCGATTCAAGTTGACCTATATATCATCCCATATGATTTGACTTTGAGGAAGAATACATAGAGATAACAGTGTTTGGACTCATCAAAGTCCCTTGTTCATTAAATGAACGGCAAATAATGTCATCGGAGTTCAAATATGAAGCCCAACACAACTGTCGTTCAAATGCACCAAGGTGATAAGTAGCATTTTCCTGAATATTTGTCCTTATTTTAGTAAAAGGTTATTTGCCTTCACCATTCCTCCATTTCAGAACACATATAAAATGACAGAAACAAACAGAAACAAATAATGAATTTGAAGACAACATTCAATACAGTACAACTTGTAAGTCGCTCTGGAAAAGAGCGTCTGCTAAATGACTTAAATGTAAATGTAAAACAAAGGTTACACCTTTGTTGTAAGAAAATTTTTGTGATATTCAATTAAAATGTATTAAGTGACAAAGGCACTTCTGAATGTATCAATTTTCTCTTACCCTTTATCTTGAGACTGGCTGTAGTCTTCTGGTCTCCACACACACAGCTGTAGTCTCCACTGTCCTCTGGTACCACTTTGCTGATCAGGAGTTCACTCACAGATTCTTTCTGCTTCAGCTGGTACTTTTCTCCAGACTTCAGCACCTGTGTTCCCTTCCTCCATTCCACAGGGACTCCAGGTTTAGAGAGCTCACAGTGCAGGGTAACATTGCCCCCCTCCTCAGCCTCCTGGCTCTCCAGTTTGTGTTTGAAGGTCACAAGTTGGGCTGTGGAACCGAACCATTAGGTGGTTAGTTTTGAATTAAACTATTTTAAAAAACGAACAACTAAAATCACTGTAGCATAGTCAATGGAACACCCACAAAGGAGCAAGGAACAAAGCAATACAAATACAAACAAATTATAGAGACAACCAATCTGTAACACCATGACTCAAACCAATACAGACAAAAACTCACAGACAACACTGAAACAGACTACCCACAGACACAAAGATACACATAACATTTCCTAAAACATGCCAAAGTCAACCAATAAATGAACATCCTAATCAACAATTGCTGGACACCCATACGTAAAAAACAAAAAAACATTCTACTTGACAAAACACTGAACTTCCATTTGAGACATTACATACCAGTAACAGGGCGTCGCGGAGATGAAAGCACAACAGCTTTGCATATACAGTATGATAAATAGTTATTACATGTCTTCCTCCTACCTTTAATCTTGAGACCAGCTGTAGTCTTCTGGTCTCCACACACACAGCTGTAGTCTCCACTGTCCTCTGGTACTACTTTGCTGATCAGGAGTTCACTCACAAATTCTTTCTGCTTCATCTGGTACTTTTCTCCAGACTTCAGCACCTGTGTTCCCTTCCTCCATTCCACAGGGACTCCAGGTTTAGAGAGCTCACAGTGCAGGGTAACACTGCCCCCCTCCTCAGCCTCCTGGCTCTCCAGTTTGTGTTTGAATGTAACAGGTTGGGCTGGGGATTCAAAATAAACCATATAAAATACATTGAAAAACAATATGCCTAACCAATGATACGAGGCAATCAGACATGAGTGCATCCTCTAAAACCATGAGAATGGCACAGTTTAAAAAGCAGCTACTTGAATAATGAACCGAAACACAGAAACAGAGACAGAATGATCACTAACAAAGACTAACAACATGATCAGCACAATGAAGACACACAAGACTACAAAGACACAAAGATCAACTGAACAGAGACAGATAACACACAGAGACAGTTAGAGAAAAATGGATGGGAATACTTCTAAGCTTAAGCACTGGGTTTTCAGGCATTGCAGAAGTTGCTGCTGACATTGAATCATAAAACATACAAAATTATTCTTAGGGATAGCCCCCTTTTTTTCAATTTTCACCTAAATGACATACCCAAATCTAACTGGCTGTAGCTCAGGCCCTGAAGCAAGGATATGCATTATCTTGGTACCATTTGAAAGGAAACACTTTGAAGTTTGTGGAAATGCGAATTGAACGTAGGAGAATATAACACAATAGATCTGGTAGAAGAAAATACAAATAAAAAACCAACATGTCTTTTTCTACCACCATCTTTGAAATGCAAGAGAAAGGTCACAGTTCTAGCTATCACTCTGGTTGTAATTCCGATAGTGTCCACAAGATGGCAGCAGTGTGTGTGAAACGCTTCAGATGGATAACTTGAAGTATGAGTGAACGACAAGACTTTTAGTGTGAAGTCCCCAGGTACATTTGGGCAAATCATGAAGGAGACATTCGCATTCATATTACATTTCTCTGCAAGAAAATCGTCAAATCTATATACTTGGAATTTTATTTTAGCTTTCGAAGTATTAGTAGCCATATTATAAGTTCAACATTTGCAAAACAACCAGTTTTCATCACTTCATAACTCTGAATATTCTTACAATTGTTGTCCTAAATGAAAAGGCATGCTGTCGTACAAGGTTAGTAGCTACATTTTATGACATATACATGGTTTCTGGATACTCCCGTAAAGCCCAGATCATTGGCTATTTAGCTAGCTTTGTTTGACCCGATTGGTGCTTATTTGACAAAGATACAGTCGTTCAAGTGATGACCGCCCACGTCATCAGCGTGCCATGAAGGCGTCGCTCTCTGACCAGATATGGTGTCCTATAGGATATACTACACCCCTAATGACATAGTGAAGTCTTGTTACCTTCTAGGATCTCTGAGGAATACATACGAACGTGATTTGACTCGTTGAAACAACGTTTAGGGTGAGATTTTCACAGATTCCTTTCGTTGCAAACGAGTGCGAATGAGTGGAAATACAAAATCGATCGTGCATGCTATATGGACCTTTTTATGACATGAAAAATAATTTTATCTAACAAAATGACACTTCATGTTATCTCTGGGACCCTTTGGAGGATAAATCAGAGCAAGATTTCAGAATGTAAGTACACATTTCACCTTCAGAGGTGAATGTATCAAACCTATCGTGGTGAAAAAAAGTGTTTTGTTGTTAGGAGCTCTCCTCAAACAATAGCATGGCATTTTTTCGCAGTAGTAGCTACTGTAATTTGGACAGTGCAGTTATATTAACAATAATTTAAGCTTTCAGATGATGTAAAACACTTATATGTACCGGCATTTTGTTGTTTCTCTAAAATCTGCGATCTTGACATAACGCGCTGCATGATTTACAACTGTCCTGTTGACGGGACGCCGATCCTTAAGCCATGATGACAACTACTCAACACAATCAAATCCGTTATACCAAACCAACTTCTTGAAAATAATCTACTGTTTCACACTTGAACCTTGATAACGGCAGTGAAAAAAGACAGTACAGAACAACTTCAGCAGAACATACAGTAGCTATTCAATGACACCAATCTGCCTCCTACCCTTTATCTTGAGACCGGCTGTAGTCTTCTGGTCTCCACACATACAGCTGTAGTCTCCACTGTCCTCTGGTACTACTTTGCTGATCAGGAGTTCACTCACAGATTCTTTCTGCTTCAGCTGGTACTTTTCTCCAGACTTCAGCACCTGTGTTCCCTTCCTCCATTCCACAGGGACTCCAGGTTTAGAGAGCTCACAGTGCAGGGTAACACTGCCCCCCTCCTCAGCCTCCTGGCTCTCCAGTTTGTGTTTGAATGTAACAGGTTGGGCTGGGGATTCAAAATAAACCATATAAAATACATTGAAAAACAATATGCCTAACCAATGATACGAGGCAATCAGACATGAGTGCATCCTCTAAAACCATGAGAATGGCACAGTTTAAAAAGCAGCTACTTGAATAATGAACCGAAACACAGAAACAGAGACAGAATGATCACTAACAAAGACTAACAACATGATCAGCACAATGAAGACACAGAAGACTACAAAGACACAAAGATCAACTGAACAGAGACAGATAACACACAGAGACAGTTAGAGAAAATGGATGGGAATACTTCTAAGCTTAAGCACTGGGTTTTCAGGCATTGCAGAACTTGCTGCTGACACTGAATCATAAAACATACAAAATTAAACAATGCCATGATGACAACTACTCAACACAATCAAATCCGTTATACCAAACCAACTTCTTGAAAATAATCTACTGATTCACACTTGAACCTTGATAACGGCAGTGAAAAAAGACAGTACAGAACAACTTCAGCAGAACATACAGTAGCTATTCAATGACACCAATCTGCCTCCTACCCTTTATCTTGAGACTGGATGTAGTCTTCTGGTCTCCACACACACAGCTGTAGTCTCCACTGTCCTCTGGTACTACTTTGCTGATCAGGAGTTCACTCACAGATTCTTTCTGCTTCATCTGGTACTTTTCTCCAGACTTCAGCACCTGTGTTCCCTTCCTCCATTCTACAGGGACTCCAGGTTTAGAGAGCTCACAGTGCAGGGTAACACTGCCCCCCTCCTCAGCCTCCTGGCTCTCCAGCTTGTTTTTGAAGGTCACAGGTAACGCTGACAAACCATTGGATTAAATATGCAATTATACAGAATTTACAATAACAAAACTAAATAATGCTACCAACACATAACATTACATATATCATTTTTGACTGACTGAGCCCCTGTAAACACAAAATTCCCAACATTCACATTGACCAAGACTAGGTATCCATACCATTGACGTTTATAGTCGCTGTGGTCTTCTGGTCTCCACACTCACAGGAGTAATCTCCACTGTCTTCAACATTCAGATGCTTTATCTGAAGCTCGCAGGAGGCATCTTTTTGTTTCAGCTCATATTTGTCTCCAGCTTTGAGATGCTCAGTGCCTTTCTTCCACTGAACCTTGGCCCCAGGTTTGGATAACACAGAGCAGAGCGTGACACTCTCCCCTTCCTTGGCCTGCTGGTTCTTCAGCTTTTGTATAAAGCTGGCAGGCAAGGCTAGAAAAAAGACGAACGGGCCCAAATTCATTAACAAGTAGGCAAAACATTCTCTTTAAAATCCTCAGTTGTGATGGAAGTGGAACAGAAGCAAAATGGTGGAGAACAATGGGTAATGGATGATGATAGTGATCCAGATTGTTTCATGCTGTCCTTTGGAACCTAAATATGATTCCAATGGTTGGGTTGGTCAATGAAACAGACCACTTGTTAAACGAAGATGGTAATCAAACCAGTACATGCAATAAACATGGCCTTCACAGCTGAACACAACCACAAAACAAAATGAAATCCTTCCAAAATACACAAAGGATCAGCAACATACAAACACAGGCATTTTTTGAGCTTTTGGCAGAACTTATGCAACATACCTTTGCATTGAGGCACCCATCTACACATTAACAATATTCAGAACAGTTTTCAGATAGGATTCATTTCTTAGTTTATGACCCTGCAGTATTTTCCAGGACACAATAGAAGCATACTCATTACCTTGGATGTAAAACCGAGCCTACATGCTAATACAGCAGAATGACTTCAAATCAAATTTTATTTGCCCCGAATACAACCTTACCGTGAAATGCTTACTTACAAGCCCTTAACCAAAAATGCAGTTCAAGAAATAGAGTTAAGAAAATATTTATTAAATAAACGAAAGTAAAAAAAAAAAAAGTAAAATAACAATGACTATATACAAGGGAGTACCGGTACCGTGTCAATGTGCAGGGGTACAGGTTAGTCGAGGTAATTTGTACATGTAGGTAGGGGTAAAGTGATAATAAGATAATAAACAGCAAGTAGCAGCAGTGTAAAAACAAAGGGGGGGCATTTGATTAATTGTACAGCGGTCTTATGGCTTGGAGGTAGAAGGTGTTAAGGAGCCTTTAGGACCTAGACATGGAGCTCCGGTACCGCTTGCAGTGCGCTAGCAGAGAGAACAGTCTATGACTTTGGTGACTGGAGTCTTTGACAATTTTATGGGCCTTCCTCTGACACCGTCTAGTATATAGGTTCTGGATGGAAGCTTGGACCCAGTGATGTACTGGTCTGTATGCACTACCCTTTGTAGTGCCTTACGGCAGTTGCCATACCGGGCGGTGATGCAACTGGTCAGGATGCTCTTGATGGTGCAGCTGGAGAACTTTTTGAGGATCTGGGGACCCATGCCAAATCTTTTCAGTCTCCTGAGGGGGAAAAGGCATGGCCGTGCCCTCTTCACAACTTTCTTGGTGTGTTTGGACCATGATAGTTTGTTGGCGATGAGGACACCAAGGAA
The DNA here is from genome assembly GCF_045679555.1 of Salvelinus alpinus. Taxonomy (NCBI): domain Eukaryota; kingdom Metazoa; phylum Chordata; class Actinopteri; order Salmoniformes; family Salmonidae; genus Salvelinus; species Salvelinus alpinus. The sequence goes on along the minus strand of NC_092115.1, from coordinate 33,889,345 downwards.
CTTAAAACTCTCGACCCGCTCCACTACAGCCATGTCGATGTGAATGGGAGCCTGTTCGGCCCTCCTTTTCCTGTAGTCCATGATCATCTCCTTTGTTTTCCTGGCACCACACTGCCAGGTCTCTGACCTTCTCCATATGAAGGTGATCAGGCCTACCACCGTTGTGTTGTCAGGAAACGTAATGATGGTGTTGGAGTTGTGCTTATCCACTCGATCTTGGGTGAACAGGGAGTACAGGAGGGGACTAAGAACGCACCCCTGAGGGGCCCCCTTGTTGAGGATCAGTGTGGCAGATGTGTTGTTGCCAACTCTTACCACATGGGGGCGGCCCATCAGGAAGTCCAGGATCCAGTTGCAGAGGGGGGTGTTTAGTCTCAGGGCCCTTAGCTTAGTGATGAGTTTTGAGGGCACTATGGTGTTGAATGCTGAGCTGTAGTCAATGAACAGCATTCTCACATAGGTGTTCCTTTTGACCAGGTGGGAAAGGGCAGTGTGGAGTGCCATTGAGATTGAGTCATCTGTGGATCTGTTGAGGCGGTATGCAAATTGGAGTGGGTCTAGGGTTTCTGGGATGATGGTGTTGACGTGAGCCATGGCCAGCATTTCAAAGCACTTTATGGCTACCGACGTGAGTGCTACGGGGCGGTAGTCATTTAGGCAGGTTACCTTCACTTTCTTGGGCACAGGGACTATGGTGGTCTGCTTGAAACATGTAGGTACTACAGGAAGAGGAAGAGATTGAGGAAGAGGAAGAGATTGAAAATGTCAGTGAAGGCACTTGCCAATTGGTCCGCACATGCTCTGAGTACACATCCTGGTAATCTGTCTGGCTCCGCGACCTTGTGAATGTTGACCTGTTTAAAGGTCTTGCACACATCAGCTACGGAGAGCGTGATCACACAGTCGTCTGAAACAGCTGGTGCCCTCATGCATGCTTCAGTGTTGCTTGCCTCGAAGCGAGCATAAAAGGCATTTAGCCCGTCTGGCAGGCTTGTGTCACTGGGCAGCTCGCGGCAGGGTTTCCCTTTGTAGTCCGTAATAGTTTGCAAGCCCTGCCACATCCTACAAGTGTCAGAGCCGGTGTAGTATGATTCATTATTTGTCCTGTTTTGACACTTTGCCTGTTTGATGGATTATCTGAGGGCATAGCGGGATTTCTTATACGCATCCGGATTAGTGTCCCGCTCCTTGAAAGCGGCAGCTCTAGCCTTTAGCTTGGTACGGATGTTGCCTGTAATCCATGGCTTCTGGTTGGGATATGTAGATACGGTCACTGTGGGGACGACGTCGTTGATGCACTTATTGATGAAGCCGGTGACTGAGGTCGTATACACCACAATGCCATTGGATGAATCCCGGAACATATTCCAGTTTGTGTTAGCAAAACAGTCCTGTAGCGTAGCATCCGAGTCATCTGACCATTTCCGTATTGAGTGAGTCACTGGTACTTCCTGCTTTAGTTTTTGCTTGTAAGCAGGAATCAGGAGGATAGAATTATGGTCAGATTTGCCAAATGGAGGGCGAGGGAGAGCTTTGTATGCGCCTCTATGTGTGGAGTAAAGGTGGTCTAGAGTTTTTTTCCTCTGGTTGCATGTGACATGCTGGTAGAAATGAAGTAAAACAGATTTAAGTTTGCCGGCAATAATGTCCCCGGCCACCAGGAGCGCCGCATCTGGATGAGCATTTTCTTGTTTGCTTATGGCCTTATACAGCTCGATGAGTGCGGTCTTAGTGCCAACATCAGTTTGTGGTGGTAAATAGATGGCTACAAAAAATATAGATGAAATCTGGTGAGCTAATAAACTGGACATCTAAGAGTCTAAGAATCAGGGATGCCGCTGTACATAAAGTATGCATCCTTCAATAATCTAATCTTTCTCTCTTTACTCTGAGGATGATAGACCCAAAGATGAGAGAATGATGAACAAGACCAAACAAAGATCATTACAGAATGGTTGACTGAGATCTGATGGTATGAATGGTGCCACAGGCATCGAGGACACCAGCCGTGGTCACTTATGATATTGCATAAATTGTGCATTTGACAATGCACACTGCAACGACGAGTCTAGATGAACGTTAAAAGTCAAGCAAGTATCATTTCAATTTCAGAGAAACTAAAGAAGAGAGAAAATGCAGTGATGCACTTCTGTCTCTCGTCTCTACCACAGCTATAGATCTGCTAGATAGGACAAGGGGGGGGGGGGGGCAGGATTGTTATGAGAGTGCCCAGCCCCCTCTAGCCTCCATATAATTCGAACCATGGCCCCGGCCATGGGAGTTACCTTTGACCATTAGCGAAGCGTACGCTCTCTTATCCCCAATCACCACATAGACGGTGCCTGAGTCCATAGGTGTCAGCTCGCTCACGGCGAGAGAGTAGAAACCCCCCTCAGATACCTGGATCTCATTGAGGGGGGTGGGCTGCAGAGGGATTTGGTCTAGATACCACTGCGCCAGATAGGGCAGGTCCCCCTTGAAACACTCAACGTCCTGGGGTGGCTCCACTATGAACACTGTCTGACCTGGATGAAACAGATCTTAGACCATGACGGAAAGCAGAGACAAGAGACACATGCTGTTCTGGGCATAATGTGTGTCCTGTCCACCAACCAGAATGGGATTAGACAGTTGGAAGGAATGATCTCCCAAATGTTAAAACATTCAGCATATAGTAAGGCAAAACAAAGGGACATGAATAATGCTCAGTCAATACAGTTGCAACGTATGAATGTTGTCTGTTCAAGAAGAAGCAGGAGAGTCAATCTTCTAGATGTTGAAATGTCAGCTCCAAGATACCAAAAACAAACTATTGCTCATATAACTCCTAATATTATTCAAGTACCGATCAATAAAAGTTGACGGAGACAACCTAATCGCTCACAAAACATTTTTGAAGAAGCATCTAAATTCTCAACATTAATTCAAAGCTCTGTGCCCTGCTATGCACTGCAGTCAGCATGTCAGCAAATCTTTCATTTTCAGTGTCTGTAATTACTACATTAAAAAAAGTTATTATACAGTAGGAATTTGCAAAACCATACAACAATTTCAGTCAAAAGTAATATCAATTCACTATAAATTGTTTTGTGATCTCATAGTAATTGAAAGCACTATAAAGAAAATATCTATACTGTATATAGACCAAGGTCTTACCTTTGACTGTCACCTTTGCCGTCATCGTCGCAGTGCCCACGTCACAGGTGTAAGTGCCGCCGTCTTTCTCCTCCAGCTGTTTGATAGTGAGGTGGAGGACGGTCTCCTTCTGACTCATCTCATAGCGTCCCCCGGCCTTCAGCTCCACGCCTCCCTTGGACCAGGTGGCCTTGGAGGCAGGCTGGGCTGTCTCACACTGCAGGGTCACTGAGCCCTCCTCCTCCACCTCGCTGTCCTTAAGCTCCTTGGTAAACTTGTGGACTGGCTCTGAGGAAAGGTACATTCAGGTAGGAGCACAGCAGAGAGCATTGAGGTAGGAGAGGGAACATTTTTTGTTATTTAACATTAAAAAGCAGTCACAGTTTAAAAGTGGTAGTTCATGGTTAATGATACATGAATATCCAGTAATCAACAACCGTTAAACAATTGACGGTGTCTGTGAAGGGAACTTGTCAGACTTACCTTTGATCTCCAGCTTGGCCTTGGTAGTGGCACCTCCGATAACCTCACAACTATATTCCCCAGAGTCCTGAACAGTGACACTGTGGACGGTCAACTTCATGACCCTCTCCTCTTTACTGATCTCATACTTCTCACTCTTCCTGATGTCCTTCCCATCTTTGGCCCACTGGACAGTGGCCCTGGTCTGTGTGACCTCACAGGTGAACACAGCATCCTCCCCTGAGAATACTCTAATGCTCTGCAGCTCCCGTGATACAGATTGAGCTTTGCCTGGAACAAATATCAATTATTTGTTTTAATTCTGAGGATGGCTCAATTTCCTTTCAATTACATGCAACAAACAAACTCAGAAATGTGATATATTTTATCTCAATGGTCTACATACCCAACTTTGCGATAACCTCAGGGATCAGTTGACCAAAGTCTCAAAACCATGAACGCTAAAACCCATGCAGATTGACGTTAGAACCTCAACTGATAAAGATGTCTGACCTTCAACAGCTAAGGTAGTCTTGGAGTTCAGGTTCTTGATGTTGAAGACCACCTCACCAGCATCGGCTGGTGTCACATCCTTGATAACCAGCATGTACTTGCGACCTGTACTGGAGACCTGGAAGCGTCCTCCGTTAGCCACGGTCTGGCCATTGAAGGTCCAGGAACACTCGTCAGTGCTTTCCCGTGACAGAATACACTGAAAGCTACATGTCTCTCCCTCCATCGCCTCCACGGACTTCAACTGCTTGGTGATACCTATGCTCAGGTCTACATAAAGGGTGGAGAGAGGAGTTTTTGTTTCAAAGACACGATGACACAATTGCTGCTTCAGCACACTATAGTAATTTGTTTGCAAGGTATGCAGCTTTGTCATACACACCTCTCACAGTGACCTTTGACTTGGAAAGCTCAGTTCCCAGGTCGCAGCTGTACTCCCCTGCGTCTTCCTTGGTAACATCCTTGATGATCAGACCCAGGGACTTGCCGGTGTGCAGGACCTCATACTTAGAGCCAGTGGTAAGGATCGTACCATCTTTCCTCCAGGTGGGGGAGACCCTGGGCTTGGAGACCTCACAAGCCAGGGTGATCATACCTTTCACCTCTCCCACCACATCATCCAGAGACTTGAGGAACACTGCACGCTTCTCTGGAGGAATGCAAATTGAGATCACAAGCACCAGTCAAAGATGTTTAACATATTCTTTAGTCCCACTTCCACACTACAGTATTTTCACTTGGACCAAATTAGCTCATGAGTCCTTACCTTTGACTTTTAGGGTCACACCCTCCTTGATTTCCCTAACCTTGAAGATGATGGTGCCCCCATCCTCAGGTGCCAGATTCTTGAGTGTGAGCGTGTGCATTTTGCCCATGTGTGTGATGGTGTTGACCTCGTTGGAGAAGAGTGCTTTTTCATTGAGTAGCCATTGCACCTCCTCATCAGTGTAGTTGATCTCACAGGTGAACACTGCATCACTGTCCTCATCCACCTCTGTGTCCACCAAGTGTTTGGTGATCTCCACTTTCCGAACTGCAATAACACACAGCACACATCTAATTTGAACCATCAACGCTCAGCAAAGCAATCAGCATTGAAGTCAAATCAACACCGAAATCTGATACAAAACGTACCCTCTACAGTGAGAGTGGCTTTGGTCTCGGCAGCACACGACAGACAGCGGTACTCCCCAGTGTCTTCCCCAGTCAGCTTCTGGATGGTCAGCTGAGCCCTCACAGCGTCCTGTTTCAGGTTGTACTTGTCGGAAGCATCCAGGAGGGTTTGCCCTTTGAACCAGCTCACCTCTTTGGGTGCGGCGGAGAACTTGCAGCTCAGAGTGGCTGAGCCCTTCTCCTTGACTGTCATATCTTTAATGGGCTCTACCACCTCAAGAGGGCGCTCTGTAGTTGAGAGAATAAGAAGAACAAACAGCTCTGATCATAGGCAAGTCATACAGCATGCTCCTAACCCACTTTAATCTGTTTATGATAATGTAATTTCAACCAGCTATACCCACTGAGAACATGGTAGTCTGACATAACCATTTGGTTCCATGTTCTGTGTATGGAGAAGCCTCTGACCTTGGACAGTAAGCTGGGCCACAGACTTGCTCTTGCCAGCCATGAACTGGACAGGTCCTGTCATGGACGCCTTGGTCTTCTTAAAGGTGAGGCGGTGCATGGAGCCCTCCTTATCCATCTCCACGTCAACGCTCTCCTGCACGGCCACACCATTCAGGGTCCACTTGGGGGGCTTGACTGAGTTGATGTTGATCTCCACCTCGAAGAAGGCGGCAAAGGGCTCGGTCACTTCCACGGCACTTAGCTCCCGTACGATGCTGATGGCCTGCTCTAGAGGGACCACAGATACAGAGGGTTTAGGTCATACTTGAGGTAAAATCACTCTTAATTACACTCTTTAGGGATCTGTTAAGAGTGCTATTTCCATTCACTCATTGACTGGTAGTCCTGTGTCCTGAAGTATTGATATGTGCTAAAAGAGATTCGGAAGTATATTTTTATAAAGCCACATCATACTTTATAAAAATACACTTCAAAGAAAATTCTTACATGTTTACAATAGACAATGTCCTGGATTTCCTCCTGTTACCTTCCACAAGAAGTTTACAGGATGTCTTGTCATCGATGGCGTCACAGGTGTAAGTATCCTCATCATCCGAGCCCACGTCGTTTATGGTGAGTTTGCGGTATATACCCTCGCTGCTGATCTCATGCTTCTTGCTGGGCTTGATCTCCTTCTTGTTCTTGTACCACTTGACCTTGGCGCTGGCCCGGGACACTTGGCATTCCAAGAACCCACGGTGTGTATACAAGGCTAACTTATCCCTGAGCTTCTTCACAAACTGGACAGGGAGCTCTACAGTAACAAAAACAACCGTATCAATACAAGGAAGCCATACTTAGCAGTACCACAGAAACATATCGAAACACTATCATACATCAAAGCAGTAAGTAGCACTAAACTAAGACAGGGAACAGAAAGTACTCAACAGGGGTCAGTACGCCAAAGAAAACAACTCCACATCTCCCTGTGCAATTCACATCCACAGGCTCTCCCAAGGAACAGTGATTTATCATGTGCTGTCTTCCATCAAATCCAACATCCTGAGGGGCTCAGATAGCCACTGCATGACCTTCTCATTCCTGGCCTGGTACAGAGGGATCACCATAAACAACACGAGAGAAAGTTCCCGAGGGTAGTTAGGTCACCCTAGGATCTAGGTTCTGTGGTTCAGGTTCCCAGAGGATGTATAGCAGCCATACGTCAAAGAAAGACAGCACCATGGATTCCCAGAGAAACCTCTACAAATTGTTAAGGGTGTAGCCCTCTGGCCAGGGATACAAAACACCAATATTCCGGTCTAAAAGAGGCCAATGCAGTATCATCCCCACAGACGTTTGACTGCTGAACCAAAATAAATCTCAGGAAAATAACTCTGAAGACACAGAGGACAGTCTGACTGGCTGAGCAATTGACTAACTGGATCAGTTGACATAACATTTTTCAGATTTGAGTTATGGATAGAGAACTGCATTCACCATTGCCATGTTTAATGAGTGCTAGTGAATTCTTTGAATTTGTTATGTACAGTATATTGTGATGTGCTGACCTGAATATGTTATTATATCCTATGCTGCTAAGCATATCATGCCGTAAATACCATGCTATAGGGAAAGCATGCTGGAAATAGACTTTACCTTTCACTGTCAGTTTGGCTGTTGAAGAGGCCTTTTCAGCTGTGAATTTAATCTCAGCAAAGTCTTCTGGGGTCACCGACTTAAACAGCAGCACATAGATTTTACCTTTAATTGAAAGAAGGCAACTTATAAGAACAGTACTGAATGTTAAAACACTGAAATAGTAAATTTGTCCTAATTGATCAATGATAATTATTCAAAAACGGTGTATTACTAAAATGTATGAGTGTTTATCACAAAAATGGACATCTAAACATGTGTTTGGAAAGTATGGCAAATGTGTGTATTCTCCTCACCCTCTTGTCTCATCTTGATGTTGTCACCGACTTTGAGTTTGGTGTCGCCTTTGAACCACTGGCAGTCCACTTCATCGTGAGAGATCTCACAGAAGAACGAAGCGCTCTCCTTCTCCATCACCTCCACGTCCTCAAGCTTCTTCACTATTTGAATGTCTCGGGCTGTGGAGCGAGAAGCACAAGAGACAATAAAAAGAGACATTAGAAAGTCTTCAACACATCTAATGCTGAATGGAATATGGCCGTTCTTTTACATTGATTGTTAGCTATGTATAGTGGGGTCTGAAATGATTCACACCCTTGATAAAGATTAGCAAAAATGACTGTATAAAATAAATAATTAATATAATGTGCTATATTGTAGGCTGAAAAAATTGGGAAAGTACGTTATTTTAAACTAATACAATTGCTCAGACAAAGAGATTTTGTTTAACAAGTAATATTTTTTTTTCGCAAAAAAAAAGGGGTCAAAATTATTGACACGTGTTTTCAATACCTCACCTTGCAAGGATAACAGCACTGAGCCTTTTTATGAGTTGAATAACCCATTGTATTTGTATTTATTATGGATCCCCCTGGGGTCCAAACACATTAAGGCACTTATATCACACATAAAACAAAAGATTAAACAGTACATCATATAACATTATTTCACCACTACATATCTACAATACAAAATGTATAATACCACCATACACCAATATTACAATATACTGTACGTGTGTGTAGAGTGAGTGTGCTAGCGTGTGTGTGCGTATGCGTGTGTCTGTACCTGTGTGTGTCTCTTCACAGTCTTCGCTGTTCCATAAGGTGTATTTTTATCTGTTTTTTTAATCTGATTTGACTGCTTGCATCAGTTACCTGATGTGGAATAGAGTTCCGTGTAGTCATTGCGTTATGTAGTACTGTGTGCCTCCCATAGTCTGTTCTGGACTTGAGTATTGTGACGAGACCTTTGGTGACATGTCTTGGGGGGTATGCATGGGTGTCCGAGCTGTGTGGTAGTAGTTTAAACAGACAGCTCGGTGCATTCAGCTTGTCAACACTTCTTACAAAAACAAGTAGTGACGAAGTCAATCTCTCCTCCACTTTGAGCCATGAGAGATTGACATGCATATTATTAAATGTTAGATCTCCGTGTACATTTAAGGGCCAGCAGTGATGCCCTGTTCTGAGCCAATTGTAATTTTCCGAGGTCCCTCTGTGGCAGGTGCGACAAAACTATGGCTTGTAGGACCTGCCTTGTTGATAGTGTTGTTAAGAAGGCAGAGTAGTGCTTTATTATGGACAGACTTCTCCCCATCTTAGCTACTGTTGTATCAACATGTTTTGACCATGACAGTTTACAATCCAGGGTTACTCCAAGCAATTTAGACACCTCAACTTGCTCAATTTCAGTCGCTGTAGTAGCTGACGTGTTTAGTGTTGAGTCATCCGCATTCCTTAGACACACTGGCTTTACTCAAAGCCAGTGGCATGTCATTAGTAAAGATTGAAAAAAGTAAGGGGCCTAGACAGCTGCCCTGGGGAATTCCTGATTCTACCTGGATTATGTTGGAGAGGCTTCCATTAAAGAACACTATCTGACAGATAACTCTTTATCCACAATATAGCACATTCGTTTTTCCAGCAGCAGGCTATGATCGATAATGTCAAAATCTGCACTTAAGTCTAACAAAACAGCTCCCACAATCGTTTTATCATCAATTTCTCTCTGCCAATCATCAGTCATTTGTGTAAATGCTATGCTTGCTGAACATCCTTCCCTATAAGCATGCTGAAAGTCTGTTATCAATCTGTTTACTGTAAAATAGCATTTTATCTGGTCAAAACTTTTCCAAAAGCTTACTAAGGGTTGGTAACAGGCTGATTGGTTGGCTATTTAAGCCAGTAAAGAGGGCTTTACTATTCTTGGGTAGCGGAATGACTTTTGCTTCCCTCCAGGACTGAGGGCACACACTTTCTATCAGTCTTTGATTGAAGATATGGCAAATAGGAGTGGCAATATCATACCCTATTATCCTCAGTAATTTTCCATCCACGTTGTCAGCCCCCGGTGGATTGTCATTGTTGATAGACAATATTTTTTCACCTCTTCCACACTCACTTTACAGTACTCATAATTTGGTCAGTTATACTTGGATGTGTAGTGTCAACCTTTGTTGCTGGCATGCCACGCCTAAGTTTGCTAAACTTGCCAATAGAAAAATCATTAAAGTAGTTTGTAATATCAGTGGGTTTTGTGGTGAATGAGCCATCTGATTCAATGAATGATAGAGCGGAGTTTGCCTTTTTGTCCCAATTGTTTTTACTATCATTCTTTATATCAATTGTCTTTGTTTTATAGTATAGTTTGTTCTTCTTTTGTATTCAGTTTAGTCACATTATTTCTCAATTGTAAGGGATCGTAGACCATTCCTACGTACAGAATCCTTCCAGATTCTTGATATCCTTTTTTTTGGAAGGATTCTGTATGGAGGAACGTTTCTAAGATCCCTGTCAATGTGTTCTCATAAAACAATTTTGAAAAAGCTTCTGTGCCGTTAAAAAGGGGTGTCAATAATTTTGACCCCCACCTTTTTGACATTTTTTTTTTATCACTTGTTAAACAAAATCAATTTCTCTGAGCAATTGTATTCGTATAAATAAATATATTTTCATTTTTTTTGGAGCATACAATATAGCTTAATATTTGAATTATTTATTTTATACAGTCAATTTTGCTCATCTTTATCAAGTCTGACAATAAGATCGGACCCCACCGTATCTGGTAAGAAGAAGGTCGGTGATTTCAAAGTGTGACACGCACTATTTTTAACTACCTGTACAACAAAGTACTGTACAACTATCATTGACAAGCCTATAAAATGATTTGATTTCATTACACAATCAGTATCATTGGACTGCATAATATACAGTGTATTGTACCATATGAATAACATATGGGGACTCATACCATGAACAGTGAGTTTAGCTGATGTGTTGTCATCAGACGTTTGGCAGACGTATGTGCCCTCATCCTCTTGTGAACATTTGTGGATTAGCAGGCTGCGTGTGCGCCCCTGGGAGAGGATGCGAAAGTTCTTTCCTGGTTTCAGTTCCATGTCACCCTAAGAAACAGTGGTCTTTTAGTAAAAATGATTTAATTGTATACACAATTATGCAATTATGCAAATAAAATTGCTGACTTTGAACACTTTCTCACTTTTCATGACTACAGATCCATGACTTACTGGAATATGTTTTCTCACCTTGAACCACTTGACCTCAGCATTAGTTCTGGACACCTCACACTCAAGCGTTGCCTTCTCCTTCTCTGGGGCTTTGACATCCTCCATGGGTTTAGAGATCATAGCCACAGGTTCTATGAAACCCCCAACACCAATAAGCACAACCTTCAAATAACAGCTGCCACCTCAATTAGCACTCAACTCGATGAATAGTTTACTGATCGTCGAAAATGGATATAACCTACCTGTAACAATGAGTTTGGCAGAAGTTTTGACCCCCTCTGCTTGGAAGGCAATTGTTCCTGCATCCTCCATCTTGATTTGGGATAGTGTGAGGGCGTGCTTCTTTCCCAGGGCCGTGATGCGGCAGTTGGACCCTGCCTTGAGCTTGACGCTGTCCCTGGTCCAGGAGCCCTCCACGTCAGCCTGGCTGAGCTCCACCTCTAGGGTCACTGTCTCCTTCTCATGGGCCTTGACCTCCGGCAGCAGGCCGTTCACCACCTCAATCTTTTTCACTGTGAAATACAGACAGAGGGAATGTTTAGGTGTGTTGGAATATGCATAAAATGATAGGTTACACAGCATCATCAGTAAGTGTCCTGTACATCTCTTCTTGGCACTGAAATTGTAGATATAAATAGTCTGAGTATCTGGGTGGGGATCAAATGTTCTATCAAACTGCATGTAATATTAGAGAATACTGTCTGTGACTTACTATACTCAATAGGGGCTAATTACTGTATACATGTACAGTGCCATCAAAGTATTCACAAACCTTGACTTTTTCCAAATTTTGTTGTGGGATTAAAAGGGATTTAATTGTTGAAGGCATAGGGAGAGTGACTTTTTTCACCGCGACCGGTAATCAGAGTTTACTCACCTATTATTGTTATTTTTTTACACTACGTCACTGGATACTGGTAGGCCTATTTGAAGTTTATGGTAATACACATACATTGTAGCCTAGCCTAGTAAATTGGCAGTGTGTGTTAGGGTGAACATCCAGTTTTTTCACAGAGACAGTTTCAGACCCATTTCAGATGTCCCGAATTTTCCGCCCCCCCACCAATGTCATGGTGTAATTCACACTCTGGTTACCACACCTGGATTGTGCAACATTTGGCCATTATTCTTGTCAAAATTCTTCAAGCTCAGTCAAATTGGTCGTAGACAACCATTTTCAGGTCTTGCCATAGATTTTCAAGCAGATTTAAGTCGAAACGTTAACTCGGCCACTCAGGAACATTCACTGTCTTCTTGGTAAGCAACTCCAGTTTAGGCCTTGTGTCCTGCTGAAAGGTGAAATCATCTCCCAGTGTCTGGTGGAAATCAGACTCAACCAGGTTTTCTAGGATTTTGCTGTGGTTGGCTCAATTCTGTTTATTTTTTATCCTGAAAAACTCCCTAGTCCTTAACGATTACAAGCACATGATGCAGCCACCACTATGCTTGAAAATATGGAGAGTGGTACCCAGTTGGATTTTCCCCAAACATAACACTTTGTATTCAGGTCAAAAAGTGTATTGCTTTGCCACATGTTTTGCATTATTACTATAGTGCCTTGATGCATTTCTTTGAATATTTTTATTCTGTACAGGCTTCCTTCTTTTTACTCTGTCAATTAGGTTAGCATTGTGGAGTAACTACAATGTTGATCCATCCTCAGTTTTTTCTGTCACAGTTACTGGCCTAATGGTGAAATCCCTGAGTGGTTTCCTTCCTCTCCGGTAACTGAGTTAGGAAGGACGGCTGTATCTTTGTAGTGACTGGGTGTATTGATACACCATCCAAAGCATAAATAATAACTTTACCATGCTCAAATGGATATATTCAATGTCTGCTTTTTTTGTTTTACACATCTACCAATAGTTGCCCTTTATGAAGGATTGTAAAACCTCCCTGGTCTTTGTGGTTGAATCTGTGTTTGAAATTCACTGTTTGACTGAGGGACCATACAGGTAACTGTACTGTACTGTATGTGTGAGCTACAGAGATGATGTAGTCATTCAAAAATCAAACCTGTTAAGGCTAGACGTTCTGCTGGAAGCCATAGGAACTGCAACCAGGCGCCTCATAAATCTAGTTTCCCATAGAAAACCAATAGGAAACACAGTGAACTCAAAAAATGTAATTCCTGGATGGTTTGTCCTCGGGGTTTCGCCTGCCAAATAAGTTCTGTTATACTCACAGACATTATTTTAACAGTTTTAGAAATTTAGAGTGTTTTCTATCCAAATCTACCAATTACATGCATATCCTAGCTTCTGGACCTGAGTAGCAGGCAGTTTACTTTGGGCACGCTTTTCATCCGGACGTGAAAATACTGCCCCCTATCCCAAAGAGGTTTTAAACACTTTTATTGCACACATAGTGAGTCCATGCAACTTATGTAACTTTTTAAGCACATTTTTACTCCTGAACTTATTTATGCTTACCATAACAAAGGGGTTGAATACTTATTGACTCATTTTTTATTAATTTGTCAAAATATATATATATATTTTTTACATTATAGGGTATTGTGTGTAGGCCAGTGACCAAAATCTAATACATTTAAAATGCAGGCTGTAACACAACAAAATGTGGAAAAAGTCAAGGGGTGTGAATAGTTTCTGTAGGTACTCTACATAACCATAAAACTACCGCAGCTGTAAATAGGACACCATTCTTACTTACCATCCACTGTGAGTTTGGCCTGGGTCTTGTCGTCCAGGGTCTCACAGGAGTAGTAGCCACGATCGGCCGTAGTCACACTCTTAAAGACCAGGGTCTGCTTGGCTCCGTCCACCCTGATCTCCATGTTGCCTCCAGGCTGTAGCACCACGCTGTTCTTCATCCACCTGACCTCTTTAGAGGGTTTACTCAGCTCTACCTCCAGCTTCACCTCCTTCTGTTCCTCCACCACCATCACATTCTCCAGCTTCTTCTTGAACATCACCGGCTCCACTGTCAGGGCACAAAGAAAACACAGATATTACAACTCCTTTCTGAAAACTGTAGCCCTTCTAAGCAAAGTTGCTTAGAAGGCTTCTACATTTTTGTAAACAATGGCTGTAATTGTATATCAATCAATGAAGATAATCAGAGGATTTTACAGAACAGAAGCATATCCATGGGAAATGTGCATATTTTTTATATCGTAAGTGTTAAAGCTGCAATATGTAACTTTTTGGGCAACCTGACCAAATTCACATAGAAATGTGCATTATAGATGTCATTCTCATTGAAAGCAAGTCCAAGAAGCAGTACATCTGTTCTGTTTCTATGCTTCTCGTTCTTAAGTTTAGCTTTTGCATCTTTTACTTCTGGTTTTGTACACCAGCTTCAAACAGTTGAAAATACTATATTTTTGGTTATGGAAAATATATTTCACAGCGGTTTAGATGGTAAAATGATTCTCTACACTATACTTGCTCTTTTGGTCACATGAAACTGAAATCAGGCAAACTATTCGAATTTTATCTCAATAGTGCACCTTCAAAGCGAATGGAGGTTGGTTCTTACGTTGCACTTGGAGGGTAGCACTGCAGGTTTTGCCCTCTGCATCAATGCTGATCTCTTGAGCATCATCCTGACTCACTGAGGTGACGGTGAGGGAATGGCTGGTGCCCCCATGCTCAATCTTATATTTAGGCCCAGCAGTGATGGGCACGTTGTTGCAGAACCATTTCACTTTGACGTCAGCTGGGGTGACACTGCACTTGAAGATGGCCTCCTTCCCCTCCACAGCAGCGACGTTGCTCAGCTTGGAAGTCAGCTTCACCAGTCTGGGTGCTGAAAAGGACAGAAAATAATTGATTATTTGGAGACATAATTAGACTCAGGAACACAGAAAATGTGTTAATATGGAAATAAATGGCTTAACATCTAGTGTGTTTGACTATATGTCTGTAACTACTGTATGCTGTATCTTGTATATGTCTGTAACTACAGGTCATGTTGTAGTAGTCAGTGACCAAGTTGTAAATCTAATAAAAACAAAGCCTCAGCTACCTTTGGTGGAGACCTTGGCAGAGGTCTTATCATCTTTGCATTCACAGCTGTATTCTCCCTCATCCTCTTTCGCCATTCCTGTCACAGTAAGGACCCGCTTGGGACCATCAGTGCTGACACAGAACCTGCCGCCGGGTTTGATCTCACAGCTGTTGTGGCGCCAGAGCACGTCCCCTAAGGCTCGGTTCATTTCACAGGTCAGGGTCAGTGTACCACCCAGCTCTGTGGCTACAGGCTGCAACTGCACCACAAACTTCAGCGGTGAATCTGAAGAGAAACATGGCCAGCATTTCATTAGCTAAATGGAATATGTAGGATCTTCATAGGTATTGACTATACTCACAGAAACATACAACACTAGCCCGTCAATCAATTGTTCTGACGAATGAAAAGCAAACTAACCCTTGACTTGAACTTTGAACTCAAGCTTGTCGTCAGCAGTGTGGCATGAGTAGGTGCCACTGTCTTTGACTTCAGTGGACTTCACAATCAGGGTACGAGAATGTCCCTCTCTCTTCATGTCATACTTAGAGCTCTCCTTCAACTCCACACCGTCCCTGAACCACTTAACACTGGCACTCTCCGAAGTCAACTCAGTGGTCAAAACAATCTTCTCACTTGCTTGAACACTGCATGCACCCTTCACTGCAGTTTTTTTAAACTTGGCAGAGGATTCTAGAAACAAAAAAGGAGACTTGTTAATATAGAGGTGATAGCAAAGACATTGGGTACAACAAATATTGTTGAAAGTCAATGACATCCTACCTGCCACCTCTATCTTGAAGGCCAACTTCTCCGCTCCAACCTCACAGGTGTACTCTCCAGCATCCTTCTTCTCCACCTTCTCTATCACCAGCTGACGAGTCTTGCCCTTTGTCTCCATGGAGACGGTCTTACTGGAAGTCAGCAGCTTGCCATCCTTGTACCATTTCACCTCTGTCTTGGTATCGGACACCTCACAGCTCAGAGTGGCTTTCTGGGAGAGAGTAGCTTTCACCTCCTTCTGTACAGACTCCTTGTTGGAGAAGGCAGTCTCTGAAGGAGAAATCATGAAATGGCACAGTAATATTAGAAACCCTTCATTTAGGGTGGAACACAAAAAATACAGGAAGCATATCTCTACATGGGATATACATGGGACTGGGAGTCAATAACCAGCAATTCAAATATAGTTTTAGATAGACGCAAATATGCAACCGAGAGACAGAAATCTACAACAAAAACAGGCATTCAGAGAACATCGGCTTGAGTATATAAATTTTTTTGGGGGGGGGAACATTCAGCATCCAAAGCCTTGAGAGAGATATCAATATAGACAACCAGCTTTCATACCTGCCACCTGTATCTTGAAGGCCTGTTGCTCTGCTCCAACCTCACAGGTGTACTCTCCACCATCCTTCTTCTCCACCTTCTCTATCACCAGCTGACGAGTCTTGCCCTTTGTCTCCATGGAGACGGTCTTACTGGAAGTCAGCAGCTTGCCATCCTTGTACCATTTCACCTCTGTCTTGGTGTCGGACACCTCACAGCTCAGAGTGGCTTTCTGGGTAAGAGTAGCTTTCACCTCCTTCTGTACAAACTCCTTGTTGGTGAAGGCAGCCTGGACCTCTGAATGGGGATCAATCAAGGGTATGGTAAAATCCGAAACCTCCAATTCAGGGTAAAACAATCCCAACCCCAAATCAGAAACCATTAACATAATCTTGTACATGACAGACAAAGGAGACATCAAGTGATATTGCCAGAGTAAGTTAAAAATCAGCATTTCTCAAGCATTATGAGACAAAGACAATTCAACAAACAGAAACAGACAAATCAGACATCAACATGAACAAAACAATCATAATAGACAACGGTATAACATCTCTTCGCTTGGGAGAAAACACATGTTGACAATGTAGAGCACACACTGTATATTCACAACCATTCAAACACCAAAACCTTGAGAGAAACATCAATAGACAGCCAGCTTTCATATTGTCCATACCTGCCGCCTGTATCTTAAAGGCAACTTTCTCTGCTCCAACCTCACAGGTGTACTCGCCAGCATCCTTCTTCTCCACAATGTCCAACACCAATTGACGAGTCTTGCCCTTTGTCTCCATATGGACTGTCTTGCTAGTAGTCAGAAGTTTGCCGTCCTTGTACCATTTCACCTCAGTCTTGGTGTCGGACACCTCACAGCTCAGAGTGGCTTTCTGGGAGAGAGTAGCATGTACCTCCTTCTGTACAGACTCCTTGTTGGAGAAAGCTGCTTGAGTTTCTGAGAAAACAATAATGGAGATGCATGGTAGTACCAGAAACATTACATTCACGGTCAAATAATCCCAATAACCAAACCAGATACCATATCTTACACACAACAGACACAGAGGATATAAATAGATACAATTGCTAGATAAATTAACCATCTGCATTTCTAAAGCAGAAGACAATTAAGCAAAACAGACATTTCAAAACAATCAAACAACACAACAGTATAATATCTATTTTCTTTAGGGAAAACATTTATAGACAATGTAGAGAACACATACACTGAGTGTACAAAACATTAGGAACACCTTCCTAATATTGAGTTGCACCCACTTTTGCCCTCAGAACAGCCTCAATGCGTTCCACAGGGATACTGGCCCATTGTTGACTCCAAGGCTTCCCACAGTTGTGTCAAGTTGGCTGGATGTCCTTTGGGTGGTGGACCATTCTTGATACACACAGGAAACTGTTGAGCGTGAAAACCCCAGCAGCATTGTAGTTCTTGACACACTTAAACCGGTGCACCTGGCACCTACTGTCATACCCCGTTCAAAGGCACTTCAATATTTATTTTTGTCCATTCAACCTCTGAATGGCACACATACACAATCCATGTCTCAGTTGTCTGAAGGCTTAGAAATTATTCTTTAACATGTCTCCTCCCCTTCATCTACACTAATTGAAGTGACATCAATAAGGGATCATAGCTTTCACCTGGATTCACCTTGTCAGTCTACGTGATGGAAATAGCAGGTGTTCCTAATGTTTTGTACACTCAGTGTATATTGACAACTATTTAGCCTCCAAAGCCTTCTGGGGAACAATAATAGACAGCAGCTGTATATGTCCTTACCTGCCATCTGAATCTTGAAGGCTAGTTTCTCTGCTCCAACCTCACAGGTGTACTCTCCAGCATCCTTCTTCTCCACATTTTCTATCACCAGCTGACGAGTCTTGCCCTTTGTCTCCGTGGAGACGGTCTTACTGGAAGTCAGCAGCTTGCCGTCCTTGTACCATTTCACCTCTGTCTTGGTATCAGACACCTCACAGCTCAGAGTGGCTTTCTGGGAAAGAGTAGCTTTCACCTCCTTCTGTACAGACTCCTTGTTGGTGAAGACAGCCTGGGTTTCTGAAGGAAGAACCGTTGAAGGATATAATGGAAATGAAAAACCTTTCACTCAATATAACACCAAAACAGGAACCATATCAGCAGACTGGACAAATACAGGAGGCATTGGACATTGAGCAGCCTTGCAAAGTCAACCATCGGAAATTCAAATGCTGTCTGGAGACGTACACACACACCAGAACAACAAGCAAGGAAACAGAGCACTCCGATATCCCCATGAGCAACATCAGTCAAACAAGACACAATATTAAAAGGACATTGTTGTGAGGAATCAAAACGACCAATTAAAAGACTCCCCAGACCTATCTGTTTGTAAGATAGAACGTACAAATTCTATGGTCCCTATTACACTTTGAAAATAACAAAATAGCTGAAAGTTTGTAAGATAAAAACAGAATTAAAAATGTAACTGTGTCTGCCCCAAAACATCTCCTCAGACCTAGGTACTGTAAATCTCTTCTTGAAATAAGAATAATACAATTTGAATTCGTAGGACAGACAAATGGGCAACCATTCCAGCAACCAAAGCCTAAATGGCATCACAGAGGGCATGTAACTAAAAAATTACTCCTCCTTACCTCCTGCCACGTGTATCTTGAAGTCCAGCTTTTCTGTTCCCACCTCACAGGTGTACTCTCCACCATCCTTCTTCTCCATCTTTTCTATCACTAGATTACGAGTCTTGCCCTTTGTCTCCATGGAGACGGTCTTACTGGAAGGCAGCAGCTTGCCGTCCTTGTACCATTTCACCTCTGTCTTGGTATCAGACACCTCACAGCTCAGAGTGGCTTTCTGGGAGAGATTAGCTTTCACCTCCTTCTGTACAGACTCCTTGTTGGTGAATGCAGCCTGTGGTGCTTCTGATGAACAATCATGCAGGGGCACAATGGCAGAAATATTTCATTTAGGGTCAAACAGTATCAACACCAAACACAGGACACATCCCTTACTGTCCTGTACAGACATGGGGACAATGACCTACAGAACGTACACCGGGAGTCAACAATTCTAACATGATACGGAGACAAACAAACTATGCAACAAAGATGGAAAGAGACTTTTCAGACAGAATATAAGCTAGAGCAGCAACACAGATTGCAGGAGACATCAACTTGGGAAGACAACTCAACAAATGAAAGAACCTCTGTCAAACACACGTTTTATTGGATAAATATCTTTAGGACAGGCATATGGACAACCATCCCTCCCACTATAAGCCCTATAGCAGACGATAGACGGACAGTAAATCCAATAGTTACAAAGCATCCATACCTGCCACCTGAATCTTATAGACCAGTTTCTCTGCTCCAACCTCACAGGTGTACTCTCCAGCATCCTTCTTCTCCACCTTCTCTATCACCAGCTGACGAGTCTTGCCCTTTGTCTCCGTGGAGACGGTCTTACTGGAAGTCAGCAGCTTGCCATCCTTGTACCATTTCACCTCTGTCTTGGTGTCGGACACCTCACAGCTCAGAGTGGATTTCTGGGAGAGAGTAGCTTTCACCTCCTTCTGTACAGACTCCTTGTTGGTGAAGACAGCCTGGGCTTCTGTGAATCAACCATTAGCAATTCAAATATAGAATGGGAATAGACACACAGCGCCAAAAGGGGCAGAGACCAGTGAGACGTCCCAATAAGCAACAATATCAAGCCAGAGGTCAAAACAACCAGAGACAAATCAAGCAAAGAAACAACCTTGATGCGGCAAATACAGGTGTAGGATTTTTACAGTTTGCTTCAGCAGGAAAATAATCCTGCAGCAACAGTAAATGTGAATTATTTGTAGGGGTTGCTACATTTTTCATAAGGCAAAATAAAGTCTGAAATGTCGAAGTGGAAATTACAAACTTTAAAAGCATTTTTCAACTTCAAATACACTGCAAGTTTCACATTTCCTGTATTGCAGGAAAGTTGTCCTGCAACAGGGTGATCAAATTAAGATCATACCCCCCTGTCTGTATACCCCCTTGTCTGATAGAATCAACTAATCATAAATTGAAATTTTAACACTATGGCAACAACAAAACAGGCATTGGTTTCTTACTGAGACTAAATCTAAATGTAATTTAACAGTACATTTGCCAAAGCTTCCCAGAGGACAGATAAATATATAACAGTTATATTTTCCTAAGATAAACATGTCAAATGCGCATATCAGACAACCATTCCAGCAAAAGCAAACCAGACAGCGAGTAGATCCTCCTTACCTGTCACCTGAATCTTATAGACCAGTTTCTCCGTTCCAACCTCACAGGTGTACTCTCCAGCATCCTTCTTCTCCGCCTTCTCTATCACCAGCTGACGAGTCTTGCCCTTTGTCTCCATGGAGACGGTCTTACTGGAAGTCAGCAGCTTGCCATCCTTGTACCATTTCACCTCTGTCTTGGTGTCGGACACCTCACAGCTCAGAGTGGCTTTCTGGGAGAGAGTAGCTTTCACCTCCTTCTGTACAGACTCCTTGTTGGAGAAGGCAGTCTCTGAAGGAGAAATCATGAAATGGCACAGTAATATTAGAAACCCTTCATTTAGGGTGGAACACAAAAAATACAGGAAGCATATCTCTACATGGGATATACATGGGACTGGGAGTCAATAACCAGCAATTCAAATATAGTTTTAGATAGACGCAAATATGCAACCGAGAGACAGAAATCTACAACAAAAACAGGCATTCAGAGAACATCGGCTTGAGTATATAACATTTTTTTGGGGGGGGACCATTCAGCATCCAAAGCCTTGAGAGAGATATCAATATAGACAACCAGCTTTCATACCTGCCACCTGTATCTTGAAGGCCTGTTGCTCTGCTCCAACCTCACAGGTGTACTCTCCAGCATCCTTCTTCTCCACCTTCTCTATCACCAGCTGACGAGTCTTGCCCTTTGTCTCCATGGAGACGGTCTTACTGGAAATCAGCAGCTTGCCATCCTTGTACCATTTCACTTCTGTCTTGGTATCAGACACCTCACAGCTCAGAGTGGCTTTCTGGGAAAGAGTAGCTTTCACCTCCTTCTGTACAGACTCCTTGTTGTAGAAGGCAGACTGTTGGGTTTCTAAGGGAACAATCATGGAGAGGCAAAGTTGCATCACAAGGGATTAAACACTAAAAACATGACCTTTCGACTCTGGACATCTGTCTCTCTCTCTTTCTCTCCCTTCCCGGAGGACCTGAGCCCTAGGACCATGCCTCAGGACTACCTGACCTGATGACTCCTGGCAGTCCCGTTACCCAGTCCACCTGGTCGTGCTGCTGATCCAGTTTCTGCTGTTTTGCCTATGGCTATGGCACTCTGACCTGTTCACTGGATGTGCTACCTTGTCCCAGACCTGCTGTTTTTTTTACCCTCTCTCTCCCTCCCCTCCTCTCTCTCGCCCTCTCCCTCGCTCCCTTCCTGTCTATCACATCTGCTGTCTCAACCTCTGAATGCTTGGCTATGAAAAGCCAACTGACATTTACTCCTGAGGTGCTGACCTGTTGCACCCTCTACAACCACTGTGATTAATATTTGACCCTGCTGGTCATCTATGAACGTTTGAACAACTTGAATAACGATCTGGGCTTAGTGGCCATGTACTCTTATAATCTCCACCTGGTACAACCAGAAGAGGACTGGCCACCCCCCAGAGCCTGGTTCCACTCTAAGTTTCTTCCTAGGTTCCTGCCTTTCTAGGGAATTTTTCCTAGCCACTGTGCTTCTATGTACGTCTAAATTGCTTGCTGTTTCGGGATTTAGGCTGGGTTTCTGTAT
The DNA here is from genome assembly GCF_045679555.1 of Salvelinus alpinus. NCBI lineage: Eukaryota > Metazoa > Chordata > Actinopteri > Salmoniformes > Salmonidae > Salvelinus > Salvelinus alpinus. The sequence goes on along the minus strand of NC_092115.1, from coordinate 33,867,366 downwards.
AAGCACTTTGTGACATCTGGTGATGTAAAAAGGGCCTTATAAATACATTTGATTGATTGATTGATTGATTGACATGGGTAGCATTGACTGATAGTTAAGCATGCCAACCACCGACAGCTCTAATATTTCAGAGACAGACACAGCGCACCATTGAGGTGTCCTGAGAAGCCATGATATTCACCCAATGAAACAACTTCAAAGCCAAAATCTACAAACCATGTTTTATCTGATAAGCTCACCGATTTCATTCTCAATTATAACATATTGAAATTAACAAAACAACCATACATTTCTAAGATAACGAGCAGAGCGGAAGCAATTCAAAAGTTGTTCATTTTCCAAACCATCTCCAAGGACTGAGAGGGAAAATGTTTTACATTTGAATGACTCGCACATGGACAACCACTCCAGCAACCCTTTGTCAAAAGCAGACAATAGACAGTCAGAATATTACCTGAAACATGTATTTTAAAGACCAGCTTCTCTGCTCTAGCCTCACAGGTGTAATCTCCAGCATCCTTCTTCTCAATTTTGTCTACTATCAACAGACGACTCCTGCCCTTTGTCTCCGTGGAGACTGTCTCACTGGAAGTCAGCAGCTTGCCATCCTTGTACCATTTCACCTCTGTCTTGGGGTCGGACACTTCACAGCTCAGAGTGGCTTTCTGGGAGAGAGTAGCTTTCACCTCCTTCTGTAGAGAGTCCTTGTTGGAGAAGACTGCCTGTTGGGCTTCTGTGGGAACAATCATAGAACGGCACAGTAAAATCAGGAACCTTTATTTTAGAGTTGAACACTAAAAACAGGAACAATATTTGCATAGGCAGTCTGGGATTCTGAAGGGCCAATGGTTTTTGTAGATTTGCCTAGGTTATTAAACAAACTGAAATGCAATGATATTATTTGTCCAGTGTGCTCGACAGACATTCCCTTCTCTCTTACCTTTTATCTTGACCTGGAATGTGACTTTGTCCTCGACTGTCTCGCAGGAGTAGTGTCCCTCGTCACTCTTCTTGACATTCTTGACGACCAGTCTCCTCTGTGTCCCTTTGGAGACGATGGTGGTTCTTTGGTCCTCAGTGACCAATGTCTGATCCTTCCTCCACACCACCACCCCGCTTGCAGACGACACCTCACAGTTCAACTCAAGGTCCCCGCTGAGGGCAGGCGCCACCCCCATGGGACCCCTGGGCTTGTTCAGGAACTTGGCTTCATCTGGAAGAGAAACAGGGATGGGATTTGTCATCAAGAACAAAAACTTGAATTGTCCACTTTTTTTATTCATAAAAATGTGGCAGCAATCCATTGAAACCTTAAAGTTATAATTAAATGTTAACAAAGGACCATATGGAATTGAATATGAAAAAAATTCATGCAATGACAGAATTATCTGTGATGATTTATTCGCTTTTTCAAATACTGGATTATTCTATTATAATCAAACAGTTACATTTCATACACCATCATATGATAAGTGGGTGTCTGCCTGTGCGTGGTTGGAAGATGGGGGACGGTACCAGTGACACATTGGACTTTATTACAGGATGACAGAGAGCTCTTTTCCATGCTAGACGGCTCACTACCACCTGGTGTTAGCTGTCACAGCCCAGTTTGTCCCTGTGTGTCACATGGCGTGAGAGGGGCTTTCTGTAGGCAATGTAGGTTAGAGGTTCCATTTGATACACTGTGTCACTTTAAGACTCGGGGTCTGACTAACCCACTGGATTTAGATTTATTTTATTTTATTTAAATTAAAAATTAAAAACGGTGTTCAGTGAAAATATACAGCATTTTGCTGTTCCTGCAACTCTAATGAAAGGATATGGCGATCTGAGGTACCAGGTTTCCACTTTCCACCGGGTGCCAACAAGTTATTAATAAGTTGTATACATGTACTCATTGCAGTGGTTTCTTCTTTCTAGCATGACAGATTACTACAGCAGTTGAGGTGAATCTTTTTTCTTGATCTTTCGACTGTTGTACCTTTTAGAGAAAGCTGCAGGGACATTCGGTCTTCATTTAAGACACACTCATAGATTCCCGTGTCCTCTTCGGTGACGTTGTGCACCATCAGGACCCTCTTGCGGTCGGTGCTTATGCACTCATACTTCTTGCCCATCTTCAGCTCCCGTCCATTCTTCATCCAGACCACCTACAGAGTTAGAGGAAACGTTCAAATTCGGCTGAACACAACCCACATAAGAGTCAGCGTAACACATTCATTAACACAGTGAATTGAATCAGAACAATTCTAAAGAGTTACATTATTTTGGTATTTATTACACTACCCCTTTTAAGTTTCCTAACCCTAACAGACCAATAAAGCATTACTTTGCGCATTCATTCATTCAGTCATCTGGACTTTTCCCACTACACACCTGAGCATCATAATCGGACACCTCTGTGGTCAGCTGGGCGGAGGACTGGGCGCTGCAGGTCACCACCTCAGTGTGAGCGGACTTACTGGTGAACCGGATAGCTGGAGCTACAAATAGAGGTTTCACCTGTAGCTGTTGTTTGTGTAAAATCTAATGGAACGATGAGGACTGTCTACCAACAGAAAACACCTGAGGGACTGAAGTTAGGAACTGAGGTTCCTAACTGCTTATATAGCATGAATACAAAAGGACTCATAAAGACACTGTATATAGAGCATCTATAAAGGCAAGTCTAAGCATCAATCTAATGAAGACATGCACATTCAACCCACAGATCTTATTCTTGGCATTGCTCTCTATTCCAGTGCTTACCCTTCACGTGGAGTATACAAGTGCTCTCGGAGCCACCGCCCACAAATTTGACCACTGCTCCATTCATCTCCATCAAGACAGTTCGGATCGTCAGCGTATGTGTGGTCTTTTGGCGTGTGATGAGGTAGTCAGCCCCACTCCGCAGGAGGCGGCCGTTGATAGACCAGGAGCCAGAGCACACGGCAGACAGGTCCACGGAGAGGGAGGCCTCCTCGCCTGAGATGGCTGTGCTGTTCATCAGGCCTGTCTTCAGCTCTGCAGAGGGCTCTGGAAGAAACGGTCAAATAAATCACGTCAATATGCTTTATTCAAAAGCAGCATGCTGGGGTTTTACTGAAGTGATAAACTCTGGAGAGGGCGTGGTTTATAGGATGTATTGTCTCACAGCTAGGGGTTTCGTGTTTATTATTCGTATTGTTAAGCCAGAGACGGAGAGAAATAAATGACACATGGGGGAGTAATAATAATGAGATGTTTCTCTGTCTCACCGAGGTAGAAGGTCCCAGGCACCTCCATGTATTGGCTCTGGCCGTAGTCGTTGACTGCGGAGATGCGGAACTGGTAGCTGGCCTCCTCTGTGATATTCTGGATCGTGATCTCAGTAAAGGGGCTGACCTCCATGCCATTGCACCTCTGCCAGGTCTGGGCACCCACCTTCCTCCTCTCTACCATGTACCCTTTGATGGGCACGGGGCGGTCACTGTCTGGGGGGGACCAGTGGAGGGTGATGGACGAGTCGGTCTTGTTACGCACCACCACGTCGATAGGGGGATCTGGAGGGTGCTTTCTGGCAGCTGCGGAGGGAGATGTAGTTTGATTAGGCTTATGTATGTATGATACATCCTGAGATAATTCTAAGTGATATGATGCATCTGCAGATGTACATAACATAAGAGTTAACCTTTGTGATGGGATTATTCAAAAGTGTACTCTAATTTAGGATTCCCTTATTTAGTGTCGTGATAGGAAAAGGGCTTTGAGTCTGTGTTCTAGGTCTATGTCTGTAGCTCACCCGCGACAGAGAATCGTGTGGAGGTCTTGCAGTCTCCAGCCACAAAGGCCACCTCTCCTGAGTCGTCGGCCTGGCAGTGGTTGATGGTTAGCGTGTACTGTCTGAGGGTGCAGGCAATGGATATCCGTGTGTCCGGCTTCAGACGCTCGCCGTTGCGTGTCCAGTAGGCGTCAGAATTGGGGTGCTCCAGCTCAACGCAGAAGATCACTGTATCACTCCCCGACACTACAGTCCTCCTGGGAAGCTTCTTAGTGATGTTCCCTGGAAGTGACAAGCACAGGGGTCACCAAAGGGCAGGTGTAGTGTGGTCTACAACGCTGCAGCACTAACACTGTGTAAACTGAATACCAAGGTTATTGTCCCCTGGAGAGGTCATAAATGAAATTGGATACCCCCTTTGCACCGTTAAATATTTTGACAGTATTTTGACAGTATCGTTTGACAGTAATATGCAGTAATGCCTATTCCTTGACGAAACTGCATAACATGTTGTTGTAAACTAAAGCAGTGTTAACTTCTGTCTTACATGTTTCCCATCAAAGTATATGTAGGAATGATCTCAAGGTTGATGATGTTGCCTTATCTGTTAATGGATGCATCAGAAGGTTGTCAGAAGACTAGAGAGACAAGAAAATGGCTCTCGTACCCAGCACAGTGAGCTCGGCTACGGTGCGGCTCCCCTCCTTCATCTCGCAGATGTAGACGGCATCATCATTAGTGGTGACATTGCGGATGGTGAGGCGACGCATGGTCCCCTCCTCTTCCATGCAGTACTTGGAGCTGTCCTCCAGACGTGTCTCCTCCATGAACCAGCTGGCCTGGCTAGCCGAAACGGGCACCTCACACAGCAGCATGGCCGTCATCTTCTCCTGGACCTCCACATCCTGCAGCTTCCTCCTGAACGGCACCTTGGGCTCTGAGGATCATGGGAAGAGCGCAGAATAATACTCAAAAGGTGAGGAAAATTATGCATATTGGTAGATACTGTTGGGGTAGGTTCCTTGTTCGTTGACAATCATTTGCTTATGGGTGAAATCAGCAATCAGACAATATCTTTAAGTAATTCAATCATTAATTTATGAATGTAATTGCAGACAGAAGTTGACAACGGGAACATAGCACGCATGTTTCCGAGTAAGTTCTGCAAAATAGGAAAGGGTCCAAGTTGCTTTAATATGCTTGCAGTCAACCCCTAGTGATGTAACTGCCTACGTCAACACCTTCTACTCATGAGACCAAGCCCATGCATCAGGAGAGACAATAGTTTGAGTGTTTTCTAAGGGCTCAGCAGTAATTTTCCACTCCCCAAGTTGCTTTATAGTGGTATGTCTGACTAGTCTCTTATCTCTTTTACTCCCCTGCAGGGTTCTGTGTCTATGAATCTCTTTTAGCCTTGAGGCGCTTTCTCACAGACACCCTGTTTTGACTGCAATAACTCACACATCCCTCAGACTGTTTCTTATAAGAGTCAGAAACTAGAAAAGAACTGTGGAACAATATTAAACCTTATAATGCATATATATATTGCTAATCTGTAGTCCAGGACCCTATAAATGTAGTGGGGGAGGGTCTTATAGCCCTTCCCCTTCTATTAATACAACATAAGCATAATCAATTATTATAATACATCAATCATTTGGTGCAGCCCCTATCATGACCCCAAGGTGAACCCCATCAATACATAAGTCAATTGCTCAAAAAGTCAATCTCTTTTTGTTTTTGCCTATTCAATGAAGGTGTCTTTCTTTGAATACACTGTACCATAGAATGCCTTGGGCTCTGACACAGGAAGATTACAGAAACATTTTCAAAAGGTGAGTGACTCCAGTAATTAAATTAGCTAATGTATCTACAGTATCTCTGAACACTCCATGCACCCCTTTAAACAAGTATGTATACAGTAGTAGAGCTTCAATCACTTATGTATTTAATCTGTAATCCATTAACAACCCAATAATCTCAAACCAACCCACCTCAGGAAAGAAGTGTAAAAATGTGATACACACACGTGATTTATGACCGTCTATGGGCTCCAATAAATGACTCAGGGTATAAAAAAACATGTACAATCCTTAGAGAGCAGATTACAGAAACAAAAGGAATCATCTCCATTTAGGCTTAATAACACTGGTGTAAAGTACTTAACTTCTTTGGGACAGGGGGGCAGTATTGAGTAGCTTGGATAAAAAGGTGCCCAGAGTAAACTGCCTGCTACTCTGTCCTAAAAGCTAGAATATGCATATTATTAGTAGATTTGGATAGAAAACACTCTGAAGTTTCTAAAACTGTTTGAATTATTTCTGTGAGTATAACAGAACTGATATGGCAGGCAAAAACCTGAGAAAAAATCCAACCAGGAAGTGGGAAATCTGAGGTTGGTTGTTTTTCAACTCATTCCCTATTGTAGATACAGTGGGGTATTGGTCATGTTGCACTTCCTAAGGCTTCCACTAGATGTCAACAGTCTTCAGAACTTTGTTTGATGCTTCTACTGTGAAGTGGGGCCGAATGAGAGGGGATTGAGTAAGGTCTGCCATGAGCTGAACATGTGTTAGTGATTAATATTATCTCTATTTATGCTTTTTGTGACTCCTCTCTTTGGCTGGAAAAATGGCTGTGTTTTTCTGTGGCTATTTATGCTAACATAATCGTTTTTATGCTAACATAATCGTTTGGTGTGCTTTCGTCGTAAAGCCTTTTTGAAATCTGACACATTGGCTGGATTCACAACAAGTGTATTGTATGTGTGATTTCATGAAAGTTAAATTTTTATAGTAATTTATTTGAATTTGGCGCTCTGCATTTTCACTGGATGTTGGCCATGCCGGACGCTAGCATCCCACATATCCCAGAAAGGTTTTAAGTAAAAAACAACAACTTTAAAGTACTACTTAAGTAGTTTTTTAGGGTATCTGTACTTTACTTTACAATTTATATTTTTGCCAACTTTTACTTTTACTTCACTACATTCCTAAATAAAATAATGTACTTTTAACTCCATACATTTTCCCTGACACCCAAAAGTACTCGTTACATTTTGACAGGAAAATGATCCAATTCACACACTTATCAAGAGGACATCCCTGGTCATTCCTACTACCTCTGATCTGGTGGATTCACAAAACACGATTGTTTTGTTTGTAAATTAGTGTTGGAGTGTGCCCCTGGCTATCCGTAAAAAAATAATAATAATAATTGTGCCGCCTGGTTTGCTTAATATAAGGAATTTTAAATGGTTTATACTTTTACTTTTGATACTTAAGTGCATTTTAGCAATTCCATTTACTTTTGATAAGTAAATTTAAAACCAAAAACTTTTAGACTTTTACTCAAGTAGTATTTTACTGGATGACTTTCACTTTTACTTGAGTCATTTTCTATAATGGTATCTTGAGTGGGTTGAGTCACTGATGTGATTTTCCTGTCCGGGTTGACGCCCCCCCTTGGGTTGTGCCGTGGCGGAGATCTTTGTGGGCTATACTCGGCCTTGTCTCAGGCTAGTAAGTTGGTGGTTGAAGGTATCCCTCTAGTGGTGTGGGGGATGTGCTTTGGCAAAGTGGGTGGAGTTATATCCTGCCTGTTTGGCCCTGTCCGGGGGTATCGTCACCTCCAGTATTTATGCTGCAGTAGTTTATGTGTCGGGGGGCTAGGGTCAGTCTGTTATATCTGGAGTATTTCTCCTGTCTTATCCGGTGTCCTGTGTGAATTTCAGTATGCTCTCTCTAATTCTTTCTTTCTTTCTCTCTCTCTCTCTCGGAGGACCTGAGCCCTAGGACCATGCCTCAGGACTACCTGGCCTAATGACTCCTTGCTGTCCCCAGTCCACCTGGCCGTGCTGCTGCTCCAGTTTCAACTGTTCTGCCTGAGGCTATGGAATCCTGACCTGTTCACCGGACGTGCTACCTGTCCCAGACCTGCTGTTTTCAACTCTCTAGAGACAGCAGGAGCGGTAGAGATACTCTGAATGATCAGCTATGAAAAGCCAACTGACATTTACTCCTGAGGTGCTGACCTGTTGCACCCTCGACAACCACTGTGGTTATTATTATTTGACCCTGCTGGTCATCTATGAACATTTGAACATCTTGGCCATGTTCTGTTATAATCTCCACCCGGCACAGCCAGAAGAGAACTGTCCACCCCTCATAACCAGGTTCCTCTCTAGGTTTCTTCCTAGGTTCTGGCCTTTCTAGTGAGTTTTTCCTAGCCACTGTGCTTCTACACCTGCATTGCTTGCTGTTTGGGGGTTTAGGCTGGGTTTCTGTACAGCACTTTGAGATATCAGCTTATGTAAGAAGGGCTTCATAAATAAATTTGATTTGATTTGATATCTTTACTTTTACTCAAGTATGACAATTGAGTACTTTTTCCACCACTGCTTAATAATGCTTTAGTTCTCTAAGATGTAACTGTCTGTTTACTTTATTATGGAATGAGTTTACAAGGCAATTTACAATGGGTTCAAAATAGTGCCTTATGCTTTTGGGGAAATCATATTCACTTACATTTTGGGTAATTCTTTATGTGCTGCTCTCATCTTTACACATATCGTATCATCTAAATGTGTGTGTTTTGAATGTTTGGCTGGGACTTTGACTACTGAGTAGGTTTCTATTATGACCTTTTCCAAAGTTGCTTCTTGCGTCCCAGGGGGGTTATCAAATTATCTGGTATTAATAGGAACACTGGTGCATACAGGGCAGAGGGATACAGCCCTTCTCCTTTGCAAATCCCCCGACAAAATCTTATAAAACAACAACACAACAACAAGGCAGGCATGTCGAGTATCCATTATCTGGCGTCAATTATAACCAGACGCAACCAAATGCCTGCCATGGGCTCTGCACTCGCTGTCAAATTGAGACAGAGATTAACAACCGCCATTGATAATCCATGCTTCAGGCTTGTAGCCAATCAGGGGTGGCTCATGGAAAGTCACCCTAGCTCTGGCGCCTGGGGGTTACAGCGGGCTAATAGCCACTGTGAAATACTCATCACCGGCAGAAAATAGATGAAACACAACACTCCTCCTTCATATCGCTGCCAGCATTCCACCACTTAGTTGCGCAGTTTAAGTATACAGTATGTTGGAGAAAAGTAAAACTGTGCTCAGGTGAACGTTTTAGCTTACTTTGGTTAATTCTGGTAGTGTAGACCAGGGGAGAACGACTGCCCCCGCACATCAAGTCATGAAATTCAAGGCCGACAGCGGTACTGCAAGCATTGTTTGCACAAAACAGGATTCCCCATTATAGTGAATGGGGAAATGGCAATCTTTGTTGTCAATCTAACTCAATGAAAAGGGGCAGAACTGAGCTAGCCTGCAACGCCACTACCTGGGCTAGCTCAAACTGCGCATGTTATGTCTCCATGAGACGCCATCTTAAATGCGCTATTGAGTCTTCACATAGGAATGAATGGTGTCACGTGATCGATGGTTTTGTCCATTCATATATACAGTCATTGGTGTAGACAGACTTGTTGAGATTCATTTCAGAAAGAGCATGACTGAACAACATTATACACTATCTCAAGGGAAACACTCAGTTAACCTCAGATTCCTTTAGCTATCATGTTTATACACTCTTTGAAACCAATGTTTTGAAGTACACAAGCCCAATACAGGGGGACCTTGACATCACAAGAATGACAAACTGTTATGCAGGCTTGCATTGCAGACAGTTATATTTAAAAATATATATATTTATAATATATATACGAGTCCAGTATCAGCAATTCATATAGAGCCATGAGAGTTAATCGAAGGTCATCTCCCTACATGAAAAGCATTGTCATGTCCCTCCATGTGTCATGAATAATTTTATAGAAAAACTACCCTCACTTGTTCCTCAGCAGCCAAGTGATGAACTAGTGATGAACTAAAAATCTGAAGTTTTAAAGCTAATTTCCTGTCATTCCAAAAAATGAAATCATGGCTTATGACGTGTTCATATGCTATCTGGGGGGCCCGACCTCCGGGGGAACCCCAACCACGAGGGCTGCGGGGGGGGGTGTGCTACACCAGTGAGCATACTGTATATCAAGCTTGTCAAAAGGTTTCAAAAAAGCTCTTCTTACCTTTAACAATCACCAGCACAGCGCTGTAGGTTTGTCCAGCCATATTGGAGGCATTACAGGTGTACAGGCCATTGTCGCTCTGCTTACAGTACAGGATCTTGAGGATGAAATTCTCGGCCTGGTCCTCATACATGATGTGCCTTCGTCCCTCGCCGATGTTCCCCCCATCCTTCCTCCAGATGATATGAGGCTTGGGGTGACCCGTCACGAAGCAGCTGAGCTTGGCATGCTTGCCCTCAGTCACCGTGCAGGTGCGGGTAAAGACGCTTTTGGGTAGCTGGCTGACCAGTGCTGCGCTGCCGTGGGCCAGACCCAGACCGCTCAGCCCGTCTGTGACCGTAGTGGTGGCCGTGGAAGAGGTGGTGGTGGAGTTGTGAGAGGAGCTGCGGGTCTCTGCTGTGCGGTAGATGGAGATCCCTTCTTTACGCTTCTGCATGTGGGAGAGGAGGGAGGTGCTCTTGTCCTGGCCCAGGTGACGGGAGTCCTGGGTGTCTATGACCAGGGTGGCGGCAGAGTTCGAGCGGCCCACTGAGTTCTGGGCGCGGCAGGTATACGTGCCGCTGTCTAGGCTGCGCACGCTCTGGATCCTCAGGGAGCTGCTGTCGCCGTCCGAGGACACCTTGATGCGGTTTGTCTCGGCTAGGTAACGCCCGTCCTTATCCCAGTCAAATGTAGACTCTGGGTAAGCAGCAACCCGGCAGTGGAAGACCACATCGCCCCCCAGGCCAACGCGTACAGAGGTAGGCTTGACCATGAAGACGGGGGCCCTCTCCACCATCTCCTGTGGAAGGCCTACATGAAGGGTTACACATGCGTATGCCTCCCCGACGTTGTTTTTGGCCCGGCACATGTACTGGCCGCTGTCTTCCAGGGTTAGATCGTAGATGGTGAGGCGGTAGACATTACCATCATCCACCGTCTTGAAGCGGCCCCCAGAGGTCAGACGTAGCTTCTCCTTTTCCCAGGTAATCAATAGGGTGGGGTTGCCCACGATGGTGCAGCTTAGAGTGGCATCCTTGCCCACGCACACTGCAAACGCTTTGGGCCGCGTGAGGAATCTGGGGGCCCCTCCAAACAGGTTCTGGTCCATTACTGGTTCCTAGATTACCAAGGAAATAATGCCATTTAGAATAGAAACACACAATTGAAAGGAATCAATACATGAGTATAGAATATAGAAGTATAGAATAATATATCCAGTAAGTGAGGGTAATATAGATACACTTATAGAAGAATACTAAGATATATCAAGATCATGAGGCAAAAAAAGCAAGATGTCCTTCTATTGTTGTTGTCAATAATTTAAATCACTTGCCTCTTGAACTACAATGTCACACATGTATGACACTACACAACCTCTAGTGTCTCATCCTTCTCATGCCTGACACTAATGCCTAACATGATCATGTAATAACACTACACCAGGAAGTAATAACTTGAAGGTTTGGAAAACCATAATGTGTTTGAGTGGGCCACTATGGAGTGAATTGTTTGCTGCAAATTGAGATAGTTTTCATAGGAACTTGGAAGAATGTGTTAACATGTCTCACACATGGCTCAGATATTTTTAGTGAAGTCTGTCTGCCATGGAAGTCAACAAAATGTAAGATATGCATTGATGACTGATAACTACGGTTCAAAAAGGACATACTAATTCAAAAAAACATTATCTCGTTATGTTGAGATCCCAACTTATTCATCTCAAGATCACGACATAACAAAAGTTGTTTTTTCTAGATCACAAGATAATTTTCTCACGATCACGGCATAACAAATGTTGTTTTGTTGAGATCACGAGATAAACTCTGTAAATAGGAGTGGACGCATTGATGATAGATGGACTGTATGGCTGGGGGGTGGCAAAGCCCACAGTGGATCAGCGCATATGTTTTTATTGATTGCTACACTAAAGGATGGTGCATTTCATGCTAACATCATACTTTAATTTCGGTTTGGAGCTCATTATCAGTTTATAAGTTAGAATGTTAGCAAACTGAATGTCCCTGACCTTGAGCTAAGTAAGAGCTCTTGGGGCATCTAATCCATCTGAAATGCATTCCAGATGAATACCTCATGAAGCTGGTTGAGAGGTTGCCAAGATTGTGCAAAACTGTCATCTAGGCAAAAGGTGGCTAGTTTGAATAATCTCATATATAAAATATGCTTTGATTTGTTTAACACTTTTTTGGTTACTACATGATTCCGTATGTGTTATTTCATAGTTTTGATGTCTTCACTATTATTCTACAATGTAGAAAATAGTAAACATTACAAATAAAACTTGAATTAGTAGGTATGTCCAAACTTTGACTGGTACTGTATATATATTATATATATTTGTTTAGCTAAACACATGTGGCTCAAAACAGGTGGGGCTCTGCCATATCAGTTATGCAAGCTAACAACCAGCATAGATAACAGATTAGCTTGCTAGCTTTCTTCCTAGCTAACGAGACTACCTAGCTAACTAGCTAGCTCACAAGACTAGCCAAGTTAGCTGCTTTGTTCCTTGCATGCGATTGGCTGTGGTCTTGGGTGCAGCACACAGCCTGGGAGACAGGGCTGCTGGTCAGGCAACGTTCAGGGCTTAAATGGGGTCAACACAGCGACAGGGCTCCTTGATGAAGTGGTTATCATGCATCTGAACAAATTAATGGATTATGTGTGGTACTTTGATTATCTCTTGATCACCACAAAACAACTTTTGTTAAGTTGTGATCATGAGACAATTATTTTGTGATCTCGATAAAACAACTTTTGTTATGTAGTGATCATGAGTTAAATAAGTTGTTATCTCAATATAACATGGAACTATTTGTTTTTATTAATATGTCCTCTCTAGACTTCTGTAGATAACAATAGTATCTCAGTAGTTAAAACATTTATAGAGCAAATCCCTCAGCCCAGTAGAGAGTTGTTTTACAGGTCTTTACTTTATCTGTTTACAATTACATAACCACTACACAATGCTGACTTAAAATACAACGACAAAATACACAAAGCATGCTGTAAATTTGGTGACTTTTAAGAACACATTGCACATAATGTTTCTAGGTTACATCAAATTGTGACAGTCAATGTAACAATCTGCATTTTTATCATTTTGTAAAGCACATTTGCCAACCCTGGACAGAGAAACAAATAAAACACTGTGATACAGAGTAACAACATCACATATAAAAAAAAAGATTGCGCCTGTTATTTTGTCATTAATACGTGTCACATATTAGTTTGCAAACAATCATAGAGTTAATAAAGCTACATAGAAACATGGTTCTTTTTTGCTTTCTTGAGTAAGGCAGCTGCAAAATGAAGGTGTTTCAGCCTGGCTTAGTGCTTTCTGTGGTGGTGGGGAAGCCAGCGGAAAATACGGAGCGTAGGGGTTGGTAACGTTCTCTAGTTGCGCCGTGATTGGCTCAGTGTCCTGTCACTCATGGGAACACTACGTCACCGCAAAATCTACGAGGAGAACTCGAAGTTCAAGCCCCTTGGGTGTTGCCATAGATTTACATTAGAAGTGCCTATCCAAGAAGGCTCAAGGTCATTGGCCACAAAATAAAATGACGTCAAATCATATTATATATACCGTAGCTTTGATTAGACTGATCCTGTCAACATCATACTTTCAAAATCTTAGCTAGCAATCTAGAAAGCAGTCACGTGATAATATGGTGTGTGATCCTCACACTACGACTCTGGAAACCATGCAGTTTATTAGGCTACAGAAGACATAAATTATGATGAACTTCACAGGGTGGTGAAAGTGTACGGTGATGAGCTTGATGCTCCTTTCCAATAAATATTGAGGATCTTATTCTGGTGACATGATCGATGCTTGGCTGCCGTTTGACAGATAAAAATATTCTCTCTTTTATCTATCATAATCTCATCATGTAGACTAGCCAACCTGAACAGCAACCCGCACTGCATCTGAGAGCTGTTGGCTGGAGCGTACATGCCAAGACCAGAGTAGGCACATTTGCTATTTAACACAACCGTTTTTGCGCCAAAACTATCGATAGATTTAAAACATGATGGAAATGAACTTAACATTTTTAATCGGTACATGAAAACTCAAAAGTCATTAAGCACGGACTTTTATCTGCAAGAAGTCAGTTTGGTGGAAACACCACTGGTGGGAAAATGTACATATTGTCTTTATATGGATCTTTGAATATTCACATGAACATATGTTGAATTTGTACCTTAAAACAACATCAGCTCTTCAACATTATATCCACTATCAGAATAAAAAACTATAGGTTGAGCAGCATCTACTATTGGAGAATATATCTATATAGAGCTACCCTTTGGTCTACCATTCAGGGTTTTATTTTATATTTTATGTTGTAATTTTCCCCCCTTCTCCAACCCAAATTCGTGATATCCAAATGCGATCTTGTCTCTTCGCTGCAACTCCCCAACGGGCTCAGGAGAGGTCATGCGTCCTCCGAAACATGACCCGCCAAGCCTCGCTTCTTAACACCCGCACACTTAACCCGGAAGCCAGCCATACCAATTTGTCGGACGAAAACTGTTCAACTGACACCGAAGTCAGCCTCCAGGCAAGGAGTAGCTAGAGCGCAATAAGCCAAGTAAAGCCCCCCCTCCCCGGCCAAACCCTCCCCTAAACCGGACGATGCTGGGCCAATTGTATCACCGTATGGGACTCCCGGTTACGGCTGGTTGTGACACTGGGATAGAACCCCAGGCTGTAGTGACACCGCAACAGTGCCTTAGACCGCTACGCCACTCGAAAGACCATCCAGGGTTTTAACCAAGCCCAGCCCTGCTTACCTATGATGTTTTCACTGAGTATTACCAATGTGCGACTATGAGAATGACCAAGAACCCAATGGTCACTCTGACAGAGTGAGTTCCTTGAGTTCCTCTGTGGAGATGGGAGAACCTTCCAGAAGGACAACCATCTCTGCAGCACTCCACCAATCAGGCCTTTATGGTAGAGTGGCCAGACGGAACCACTCCCCAGTAAAAGGCCCATGACAGCCCACTTGGAGTAAGCCAAAAGGCACCTAAAGAATCTCAGACCATGAGAAACAAGATTCTCTGGTCTGATGAAACCAAGATTGAACTCTTTAGCCTGAATGCCAAGGATCACGTCTGGAGGAAACCTGGCACCATACCTACTGTGAAGCATGGTGGTGGCAGCATCTTGCTGTGTGGATGTTTTTCAGCAGCAGGGACTTGGAGACTAGTCACAATCAAGGCAAAGATGAACGGAGCAAAGTACAGAAAGATCCTTGATGAAATCCTGCTCCAGAGCCCTCAGGACCTCAGACTGGGCCGAAGGTTCACCTTCCAACAGGACAACGACCCAAAGTGTGGCCGATGTGAAATGGCTAGCTAGTTAGCGGTGGTGCGCGCTAATAGTGTTTCAATCGGTGATGTCACTCGCTCTGAGACCTAGAAGTAGTTGTTCCCCTTGCTCTGCAAGGGCCGTGGCTTTTGTGGCGTGATGGGTAACAATGCTTCGTGAGTGACTATGGTTGATGTGTGCAGAGGGTCCCTGGTTCGAGCCCAGGTTGGGGCGAGGAGAGGGACTGAAGCTATACTGTTACATAAGCACACAGCCAAGATAATGCAGGAGTGGCTTAGGGACAAGTCTCTGAACGTCCTTGAGTGGCCCAGCCAGAGTCCGGACTTGAACCCGATCTAACATCTCTGGAGAGACCAGAAAATAGCTGTGCAGCAACGCTCCCCATCCAACCTGACGGAGCTTGAGAGGATCTGCAGAGAAGAATAGGAGAAACTCCCCAAATACAGGTGAGCCAAGCTTGTAGCGTCATACCCAAGAAGTGTTGAGGCTGTAATCGCTGCCAAAGGTGCTTCAACACAGTAAAAGGGTCTGAATACTTATGTAAATGTCATATTTCAGTTTTTAAGTTAGCAAGAATCTAGAAACCTGTTTTTGTTTTGTCATGATGGGGTATTGCAATTTAATCAATTTTAGTATAAGGCTGTGTGGATATACGCACATCCACACACACACACACACACACAGACACAGAAACACTGTTATATACACACATCACAATTGCTGTTACCAGACTCATATGTACTATTGCACAATTTAAACACTTGCAAATCCCCCTTTTCTCTGATACAAGTCATGTGTAAATATTGGACTATAAATTGTACCTTCCTGTATTATACTAAAATGTTTATTCTATTCTACTGAACCATTTACTTTATGTTCCTATTCTTATCTTTTAATATTTCTTATTGTTGTTGCATTGTCGAGAAGGAACCTGCAAGTAAGGATTTAGTTGGATGGTGTATACCACGTGTATCCTGTACATAGTACTATCAAAATGTGATATCACTTTTGAAATACAATAAATACCTTATAATACATATCCTATTAACTATTAAAGGTAACAAATGATATATTGGATTCACATCTCCAACTCAACGGAAAATACAAGTTAAAGAATGGGATTAAGCCATTGGCTCAAATGAAACTTTCCAAGCACTTGATACATCTCCTTTAAACGTTGATATTTGGTTGCATTGTCAACCAAACACAATTCAATATTACTTTTGTAATCCGATAAATACCCTAAAGTTAAGGCCATTTTACAAACTAATGTAACAGTCAACTTTACAATGAATAACACATCCATGGCCACATTTTGAGGTTACTGTTAACTATACATTTATTCGAATGTAATCATATAAAGCGTGCATGTTCAAGATAACATGCATAGGTCACAATTCCTGTAATAATCTGCGCAGAATCTCGAACCTCATTGATTACTAGCATTATGTACTTTTAATGTAGGCTAATCTCAATTGCAATCCAGGTAATTTGGTTCTGCTATTAGATGAACCACAGTGATAACACATTCATCTGTTATGTAAAAAAATAACATATCTGACATTGAATTCCCATTTTAACTCTGCTTTTAAATGATTGAAAGCGCAGTGATAGACATTTGGGTGACAACTAAACCAAAAATCAGACATTGTTTTTCCATTGAAATTTGGTTGTGCTTTAAGAAGGTTGAAAGCAGAGTGATAACACATGGAAATTCAACAAACGTTTGGCTGTCTTTTTGAGTGGGTGAATATAGGTTGTTGATTGATCAACATCTTAAACAAATATTAGTAAATTATCCACGTTGAAATGACGAAGGTAAACTGACATCAACGCACCGCCAGATTGGGACAAATTATGTTTTAGCACGGTTAAATAGAACAGATATGTGTCTTTGAAAGGGTGACATTTGCCATCTTTGTCACCTCACTCCCCTGAGCTGCCTGTACCCAAAATAACCTCAGCTGTCGGGCCGCGTGTCTCTGTCCATTGCCATTTGTAGAAGCGAAGAGGGATCAACTGTTTTGATAGGGCACCACAACTGAAGGAAACGCTTCTTTATTCTATATTGTTTAATAAACTTGCCAGTACCATTAGCCTATGCAAATTGATCATACATGTTTTATGTAGTTGGTTTTGTGTAGGCTAGATAGTCGGCAGAAACGTTTTACGGACGGTATTCTCGGACCAACAAAGTCGCTCATTGTAATTAAATAAATAAGTTATGAAAACATACTTTTTGGCGAAGGTAAAACTGCCACCACAAACATAAAGCACATTAATAAACACGACTCCTCTAAAATGACGACACTCGATTCCCATTCAAAAATATATATGACTCATGCCTTATTAAATTATAAGTTATGTTGATCAGTGATTGCAAATTGAATGTCCTTTTAGGTTATTTAAACTGGGACCTGGGTTAGTTCAACTTCAGCAATGATTTGCTCACCTTGAGTCTTCAGCCACTCTGATAAAACAAGCGCTGAAACATGTGAACTAAAACTTCAACAAGGTTTTACAGTCCGTAAAATAATCCAATCTTTGCCGTTGAGATCCAATAAATGTATGCCCGGTGCGTATCAATGTCCCTACAATGATGATTGTGTATCCAGGAAAGTGTAACATCCCCCAGTCTCCTGCGGTGGGTGGTTGACTACGCTTTCTTTTTTCTAATGTGGTACCTCATGATGCCAAATAGCTAACATTCCTATTTTGGTGCAGCCTCCATTCCAAAATAGACTTGTCATTTAATGTAGAGATAGCCTAGGTGCTGGAGCATGGGTCTGGACAGGCTGCTATAGGTTATCTATCTGACTATCCTGAAACATTACTCATGCCGTGTTTATATGATATCGGAATGAAAGTGACTAACAAAATCAAAATCAACCCTGTGCGATATTTTTCGGCCATGAATACTACAAGTTTAGATAGCTGGCTAGACAAATTAACCGATTTTTAAAAAATGACATGGCTAATTGAGTGGCTGTCAGTGAGTGACATATAAAAAGAGGAAAACTATTGATGGACAACCAATTTTCGAAATTGCACTTTGTGTACTCTACTATTCTAACTCTCAACAGTAATTTAAGACTCCGACTGAGTTCCAGAAAAAAAATGAAAATAGAAAAAACTACAGAGGCATGCATTGCCTAGAGCACTAAATTCTCTTGTCTCCAAATCAGTTTACCAAAACTCATTCAAATCAACCCACAGAGCAATTCAAATAATTGGTATAGAAATCAGAGGAAAGATCATTTCATTGGATGGAAGTAGCTGTCTAGCCCTATTCGGAAGGGATCTTTTGGGTAGGTCGGGTAATACCAGCCAGAATAACCTACTGTTTTTTGGCAAACTCCAAGATCCTTTGATAATACTAGTTCCGTGCAAATCATCATCCCTGTTTTTTTGTTACCTCCCTTTTTGTGGGGGTAATTGCTGGTAGTTACTGTCTTGTCTCATCGCTACAACACCCGCACGGACTCGAAGGTCGAGAGCCATGCTCGGCGAAGGTCGAGAGCCATGCTCGGCGAAGGTCGAGAGCCATGCTCGGCGAAGGTCGAGAGCCATGCTCGGCGAAGGTCGAGAGCCATGCTCGGCGAAGGTCGAGAGCCGTGCTCGCACCCAGAGTCTCTGGCGGCACACTGCGATGCAGTGCATTAGACCACCGCGCCACCCGGGAGGCCCCCATCCCTGTTTTTTGAGAGAAATGTCTGAGTTTGACAGGTGTTGTTTGCGGTTTGAGCAAGAAAACAATAACTGGTTCGATACATTGAACGAAGTTCTGCGCATAGCCTATATATGAAGGGCCTACATTTATCAACTTGTGTTGCAACTTTCACAGTGAAGGCTTTTGTTTATACGTTTTGTACGCATTAAAATTATACACCGCCAAATGGATCATAAAAAAATGGGAGTTCACTGTTTTATTCATAGCCTAAAGACGCATATCAAGTGCAAGTGTGCTGTTTAGCTCACAAGGCTGGGGGGCATTTAATACGTCTTCTACTGCGGATCGCTAAAATATCCTAATGATTATGATCACACTTCCTCAATTCAAAAAACATTGGGACACTATACCAAAGATGGGTTCGAAATGTGGGAACCAAACTCCAGTTATCAGTGTAGCCAGTTTTCGCCCTGACTTGTTGAGATATCTTCAGGCCTAGAAAAAAACCTGGAGGCTTCCATCATAACTGTCCATTTATATATAGATAAATAAAAAAGAGCATTACGGGGGCAGTTTGGAAAAAACGAATCCCGTCCGAATCGTCCTCTGGAATAATTCACATTCTGGGATATTACACAACCGGTGGGTCTAATCCTGAATGCTTATAGGTTAAAACCGCATTCCAACCGGTGTCCATTCCACATATTACCACCGGCTAAAGCTATGATATTAAAATGCTTATTTACTCTGTTCAATCTGACTGTGCAATCCACTGTCTCACCAGCCCAGCCAGGCACTTTATAAACTTGATCTCTACTATAAAAAGCATCTAGACATTATCTCACATTTCTTTTTTTAGTTTTCAACTATGGAGATTTGTATAAATCTTGCTGTCTGATTATCCAACATTTGTAACATTGTTTCAATATTCAAATTGGATCTCCAGCTGTCCCATAATGAACTTGTCAGGGGTAGGGAAGAGACAGACAGGCAGACAGCAAGCCAATGGAAATCATGTATCAGCTGGCATAATTTTCATGGATATATACAAAGAAATATACAAAAACGAAACGAAGTGCAGCTAGTTTGCAGTCTTTCCAGCTTCAGATTGAAGTTATTGTGTTAGCTGTGTTGTTGGCTAAATCCTCTGAACAACAGTGTCCTGACGAGTGAGCAAATTTTCTATACCAGGCCTCTAGCAACCAAACAGATAGAACAAACTACCATCCAGCTTGGGTAGCAACCCTAGATGTGGAAGGATTAAATAAACTTAGCAAAAAAGGAAACGTCCCTATTTCAGGACCCTGTCTTTCAAAGATAATTCATAAAATACAAATAACTTCACAGATCTTCATTGTAAAGGGCTTAAACACTGTTTCCCATGCCTGTTAAATGAACCATAAGCAATTAATGAACATGCACCTGGGGAACGGTCATTAAAACACTAACAGCTTAGAGACGGTAGGCAATTAAGGTCACAGTTAAGAAAACCTAGGACACTGAAGAGGCCTTTCTACTGACTCTGAAAAACATCAAAAGAAAGATGCCCAGGGTGCCTGCTCATCTGCGTGAACGTGCCTTAGGCATGCTGCATGGAGGCATGAGGACTGCAGATGTGGCCAGGGCAATAAATTGCAATGTCCGTACTGTGAGACGCCTAAGACAGCACTACAGGAAGACAGGATGGACAGCTGATCGTCCTCGCAGTGGCAGACCACGTGTAACAACACCTGCACAGGATCGGTACATCCGAACATCACACCTGCGGGACAGGTAAAGGATGGCAACAACTGCCCGAGTTACACCAGAAATGAACAATCCCTCCATCAGTGCCCAGACTGTCTGCAATAGGCTGAGAGAGGCTGGACTGAGGGCTTGTAGGCCTGTTATAAGGCAGGTCCTCACCAGACATCACCGGCAACAACGTCGCCTATGGGCACAAACCCACCATCGCTGGACCAGACAGGAATGGCAAAAACTGCTTTTCACTGATGAGTCGCGGTTTTGTCTCACCAGGGGTGATGGTTGGATTCGCGTTTATCGTCAAAGTAATGAGCGTTACACCGAGGCCTGTACTCTGGAGCAGGATCGATTTGGAGGTGGAGGGTCCGTCATGGTCTGGGGCGGTGTCACAGCATCATCGGACTGAGCTTGTTGTCATTGCAGGCAATTTCAACGCTGTGCGTTACAGGGAAGACATCATCCTCCCTCATGTGGTACCCTTCCTGCAAGCTCATCCTGACATGACCCTCCAGCATGACAATGCCACCAGCCATACTGCTCGTTCTGTGTGTGATTTCCTGCAAGATAGGAATGCCAGTGTTCTGCCATGGCCAGCGAAGGGCCCGGATCTCAATCCCTTTGAGCACGTCTGGGACCTGTTGGATTGGAGGGTGAGGGCTAGGGCCATTCCCCCCAGAAATGTCCGGGAACTTGCAGGTGCCTTGGTGGAATATGTCCCTTTGTTCAGGGACATATTATTCAATTTATGTTAGTCACATGTCTGTGGAACTTGTTCAGTTTATGTCTCAGTTCTTGAATCTTGTTATGTTCACACAAATATTTACACATGTTAAGTTTGCTGAAAATAAACGCAGTTGACGGTGAGAGGACGTTTCTTTTTTTTGCTGAATCTAGTATTCATAAATAAATTCATCGAAATAATGTTTTTAATTAAAATATTTCAATCATTATTTGAATATGTTGGTAACCAGTTGTATAAAAATTATAATGCCCTCAAAGTTGGTGTTTGGAGGATATATTGACACGGTTTGCCAACCCTCGACGAACAACACCAGTGCCAATATATCCTCCAAACACCGGCTTCTCTGGCATTATAACTTAAATCAATTCCAACACAGCACAAATACATAACCAATGTTCTCTAGGAACACTAGTCAAGTGCAAATAGGGCTTTATTCTACAAATATCGGATTAAAGATACAGTTGAAGTCGGAAGTTTACATACACCTAGGTTGGCGTCATTTAAACTCATTTTTCAACCACTCCACAAATTTCTTGTTAACAAACTATAGTTTTGGCAAGTCGGTTAGAACATCAACTTTGTGCATGACACAAGTAAATTTTCCAGCAATTATTTACAGACCGATTATTCCACTTATAATTCACTGTATCACAATTCCAGTGGGTCAGAAGTTTACATACACTAAGTTGACTGTGCCTTTAAACAGCTTGGAAAATTCCAGAAAATTATGTCCTGGCTTTAGAAGCTTCTGATTGGCTAATTTACATCATTTGAGTCAATTGAAGGTGTACCTGTGGATGTATTTCAAGGCCTACCTTCAAACCCAGTCCCTCTTTGCTTGACATCATGGGAAAATCAAAAGAAATCAGCTAAGACCTCAGAAAATAAATGTGGACCTCCACAAGTCTGGTTCATCCTTGGGAGCAATTTCCAAATGCCTGAAGGTACCACGTTCATCTGTACAAACAATAGTACGCAAGTATAAACACCATGGGACCACGCAGCCATCATACCGCTCAGGGAGGAGACGCGTTCTGTCTGCTAGAGATTAATGTACTTTGGTGCGAAAGTGCAAATAAATCCCAGAACAACAGCAAAGGAACCTTGTGAAGATACTGGAGGAAAAAGGTACAAAAGTATCTATATCCACAGTTAAACAAGTCCTATATCGATATAACCTGAAAGGCAGTTCAACAAGGAAGAAGCCACTGCTGCAAAACCGCCATAAAAAAAGCCAGACTACGGTTTGCAACTGCACATGGGGACAAAGATCGTAATTTTGGAGAAATGTCCTCTGGTCTGATGAAACAAAAATATAACTGTTTGGCCATAATGACCATCGTTATGTTTGGAGGAAAAAGGGGGAGGCTTGCAAGCTGAAGAACACCATCCCAACCGTGAAGTACGGGGAGGCAGCATCATGTTGTGGGGGTGCTTTGCTGCAGGAGGGACTGGTGCACTTCACAAAACAGATGGCATCACGAGGAAAGAAAATTATGTGGATATATTGAAGCAACATCTCAAGACATCAGTCAGGAAGTTAAAGCTTGATCGCAAATGAGTCTTCCAAATGGACAATGACCCCAAGCAAACTTCCAAAGTTGTGGCAAAATGGCTTAAGGACAACAAAGTCAAGGTATTGGAGTGGCCATCACAAAGCCCTGACCTCAATCGAATAAAAAATGTGTGGGCAGAACTGAAAAAGCATGTGCGAGCAAGAAGGCCTACAAACCTGACTCAGTTACACCAGCTCTGTTAGGAGGAATGGGCCAAAATTCACCCAACTTATTGTGGGAAGCCTGTGGAAGGCTCCCCGAAACGTTTGACCCAAGGTAATGCTACCAAATACTAATTGAAATAAATTAAAGCTGAAAAAAATAATTCTCTCTACTATTATTCTGACATTTCACATTCTTAACATGAAGTGGTGATCCTAACTGACCTAAAACAGGGGATTTTTTACAAGGAGTAAATGTCAGGAATTGTTAAAAACTGAGTTTAAATGTATTTGGCTAAGGTGTATTGTAAGGGGTGCGTAACTGGTGGCAGTGAGGTCAAACGCAGGAGAGCAGAACTTGGTAAATAGCCGGAGCCGTTTAATAAACATAACTACCGGTATACAAAAAACAACAAACACATGGGCAACAAAACCCGTATCGCACCAGTCACACAATGCACACGTACTTACAATAAACAATTCCCGACAAGGACATGGGGGAAGCAGAGGGAACATATACAACATGTAATTAGGGAATTGAAACCAGGTGAGTGTGAAAACAAGACAAAACAAATGGAACATGAAAAATGTTTCGGCGATGGCTAGAAGACCGGTGACGTCGACCGCCGAACACTGCCCGAACAAGGAGAGGAACCGACTTCGGCAGAAGTCGTGACATGTATGTAAACTTCCGACTTCAACTGTATAACCCCATCAACTATAATGCCGGTAACATACAGTATGTGCTGAAGGGTCAGCCAATTAAATTGTATTGTGCCTCGAAAATTGTACAGCACCAATGCACTGACACCACAGAAACATTCTGGGAATGAAGAGGGGCGTTCCTACCATAAATCAAGGCCAATAGGCACAAATAAAGAAACACAAATAATAATAAAATGAGGTGGGTCAGCAAACAAAATAAACTATTATGTGCCTTTATCTACATTGATTCTGTAAATCAATCCTGATCTGTTTCACCGGTCTTGAGTTGTGTTAGAGTCATGCACTTGAGAATTAATTCTTGCAATCTTAGAAAGTAAAGGCAGGGCCAAATAGTTCAAAGCAGAATCATATTATGTTATTATATTTTGGTTCCACAAAAGGGTTCTACCTGGAACCAAAAAGGGTTATCATATGGGGACAGCCGAAGAACCCTTTTGGAACCCTTTTTCTAAGAGTGTATCCCTCCCACTGTGGGCTTTCCCCCATGGCTGCTCTGCTTAGCTTACTGTGTGACTGACAACAGCAGCAGGCCTCCCATGGCTCTTATTTAAGCTCTCTGAAACTCTAGCGGAGGGTAATCTTGACATTACTAACTCTCTGTTGCCACGGACTACTTGAATTCTGACTTCTGGTCTTTACTGCATGTCCTGAGCTAACTTGAGAATAATCTGTCTTATATGACCCTGTAATATAGAGATGTAATACTCATGTTGAGTATTAAACCAGAGTCAGTAATATTGTAAACTGACAGTCATGCTTTTGACAAACCATGCAAAGGCTAATACTATGCTTCGGTGACAAGGCAAGATGTGTAAATGTTTATGCCAATACTGTCCCTGATTGGGGATAGGTGAATTGGATAGGGTCACATAAACTAAATACATTTGTACTATATCTGCTTTTAGAATTACAGACTGTCAGCACATGAACAGTTATTATTTATTATTAATGAGACCGACACTTCAATGTCATGAATCTTTTCCTTCACTCAGACATACATGTGCAGCATTGTAAAGGGACAAATGGCACCTCAGTTGCTTTAGAAGGGGTGGTCGTTTGCTGATATTTTCTGAGGGGTGTGGAAAAGATTTACAATGCCCCTCTAGACCGGCTGGTTTTATATGCAAGGCCAGCTCTGATAACATTCCCAATCATAACAACTCAAGATGGAAATTGAAAGTTGCACAATCACAATCACGCAAACCGATTGTGGGTCACTTTATGTGGATTGTTTTTAGACATGCAATGCTTTGGATAAATGTAATACTGACCATGTGTTGTACTTCTGAACAATAAAAAGTGTCTGTATATTATTACAGTAGATTGTCAGAGCACTACATTTGACATTTTAGTCATTTAGCAGATGCTCTTATCCAGAGTGAATTACAGTTATTGCATTAATCTTAAATAGCTAGGTGGGACAACCACATATCACAGGCATAGTAAATACACTAATCTGTAAGGTAATATTACAGTATAATTGTGTGTGCATTAAGCAAGCACAACCATCTCTGCAGCACTCCACCAATCAGGCCTTTATGGTAGATTGGCCAGACGGAAGCCACCCCTCAGTAAAAGGCAGATGACAGCCCACTTGGAGTTTGCCAAAAGGCACCTAAAGGATTCTCAGACTATGAGAAACAAGATTATCTGGTCTGATGAAACCAAGATTGAACTCTTTGGCCTGAATGCCAAGGATCACGTCTGGAGGAAACCTGGCACAATCCCTACGGTGAAGCATGGTGGTGGTAGCATCATGCTGTAGGGATGTTTTTCAGTGGGAGGGACTGGGAGGCTAGTCAGGATTGAGGGAATATGAACAGAGCAAGTACAGGGAGATCCTTGATAAAAAACCTTCTCCAGAGCGCTCAGGACCTCAGACTGGGGCGAAGGTTCACCTTCCAACAGGACAACAACCCTAAGCACACAGCCAAGACAACACAGGAGTGGCTTCGGGACAAGTCTCTGAATGTCCTTTAGTGGCCAAGCCAGAGCCCAGACAAGAATCCGATCGAACATCTCTGGAGAGACCTGGAAGTAGCTGTGTAGTGACACTCCCCATCCAACCTGACAGAGCTTGAGAGGATCTGCAGAGAAGAATGGGGGAAACTCCCCAAATATAGGTGTGCCATGCCTGTAGCGTCATACCCAAGAAGATTGAAGGATGTAATCGCTGCCAAAGGTGCTTCAACAAAGTTCTGTTTTTGCTTTGTCATTATGGCGTATTGTCTGTAGATTGATGAGGGAAAAAAACTCCTTAATCAATTTTAGAATAAGGCTGTAATGTAACAAAATGTGGTAAAGTCAAGGGGTCTGAATACTTTCCGAATGCAGTGTATTATCTACTTAGTGTGACACCTCCAGGCAGAACTTCAATGAAAATACTACAGCAGTGCAGCTACATGTTGCCTACAGTATCTTTGTATCCTTTTTTCATTGTGACGTTTTTACCATGAACTACAGTGGGGAGAACAAGTATTTGATACACTGACGATTTTGCAGGTTTTCCTACTTACAAAGCATGTAGAGGTCTGTAATTTTTATCATAGGTACACTTCAACTATGAGAGACGGAATCTAAAACAAAAATCCAGAAAATCACATTGTATGATTTTTAAGTAATTAATTTGCATTTTATTGCATGACATAAGTATTTGATACATCAGAAAAGCAGAACTTAATATTTGGTACAGAAACCTTTGTTTGCAATTACAGAGATCATACGTTTCCTGTAGTTCTTGACTAGGTTTGCACACACTGCAGCAGGGATTTTGGCCCACTCCTCCCTACAGATCTTCTCCAGATCCTTCAGGTTTCGGGGCTGTCGCTGGGCAATACGGACTTTCAGCTCCCTCCAAAGATTTTCTATTGGGTTCAGGTCTGGAGACTGGCTAGGCCACTCCAGGACCTTGAGATGCTTCTTACGGAGCCACTCCTTAGTTGCCATGGCTGTGTGCTTCGTGTCGTTGTCATGCTGGAAGACCCAGCCACGACCCATCTTCAATGCTCTTACTGAGGGAAGGAGGTTGTTGGCCAAGATCTTGCGATACATGGCCCCATCCATCCTCCCCTCAATACGGTGCAGTCGTCCTGTCCCCTTTGCAGAAAAGCATCCCCAAAGAATGATGTTTCCACCTCCATGCTTCACGGTTGGGATGGTGTTCTTGGGGTTGTACTCATACTTCTTCTTCCTCCAAACACGGCGAGTGGAGTTAGACCAAAAAGCTCTATTTTTGTCTCATCAGACCACATGACCTTCTCCCATTCCTCCTCTGGATCATCCAGATGGTCATTGGCAAACTTCAGACAGGCCTGGACATGCACTGGCTTAAGCAGGGGGACCTTGCGTCCGCTGCAGGATTTTAATCCATGACGGCGTAGTGTGTTACTAATGGTTTTCTTTGAGACTGTGGTCCCAGCTCTCTTCAGGTCATTGACCAGGTCCTGCCGTGTAGTTCTGGGCTGATCCCTCACCTTCCTCATGATCATTGATGCCCCACGAGGTGAAGTCTTGCATGGAGCCCCAGACCGAGGGTGATTGACCGTCATCTTGAACTTCTTCCATTTTCTAATAATTGCGCCAACAGTTGTTTCCTTCTCACCAAGCTGCTTGCCTATTGTCCTGTAGCCCATCCCAGTCTTGTACAGGTCTACAATTTATCCCTGATGTCCTTACACAGCTCTCTGGTCTTGGCCATTGTGGAGAGGTTGGAGTCTGTTTGATTGAGTGTGTGGACAGGTGTCTTTTATACAGGTAACGAGTTCAAACAGGTGCAGTTAATACAGGTAATGAGTGGAGAACAGGAGGGCTTCTTAAAGAAAAACTAACAGGTCTGTGAGAGCCGGAATTCTTACTGGTTGGTAGGTGATCAAATACTTATGTCATGCAATAAAATGCAAATTAATTACTTAAAAATCATACAATGTGATTTTCTGGATTTTTGTTTTAGATTCCGTCTCTCACAGTTGAAGTGTACCTATGATACAAATGACAGACCTCTACATGCTTTGTAAGTAGGAAAACCTGCAAAATCGGCAGTGTATCAAATACTTGTTCTCCCCACTGTATATACAATGACTGTTTATTTATAATGACACATCTATATGTGTAGATTTCAACTTAATGGGAATGTGTGTGAAAAGACATCGATTTTTTTATTATCATGTTGTTTTAGACAAGATAAAAGTGTTCTCCAAAGACACAAAGTGGTTGAAATGCCTTTGTTGCAGAGGATCTGACCCTCTTCTGGCCTTTCAAGCGACCTCTCAGCCATCTACAGTGAGGTCAAGTCTGTATCATGTTGGCTGTTCAAACGTGCACCGTGCACGTGTTTTTGACAAGATAACAGGATTAGATATTTCACTGCATGTCCAGGATGTGGCGAGAATGAGACAGTCCCACGTGATGATCCAGCAGTATACTATGCAGGAGTACTACCGTATATACACTGAGAGTATAAAACATGAGGAACGCCATCCTAGTATTGAGTTGCACCCCCCTTTGCCCTCAGAACAGCCTTGATTCGTCGGTGCATGGACTCTACATTTTTCGAAACCGTTACACTGTGATGATGTCCCATGTTGACTCCAATGCTTCCCACAGTTGTGTCAAGTTGGCTGTGTGTCCTTTGGGTGGTGGATCATTCTTGATACATGTGGAACACTGTTGAGCGTGAAAAACCCAGCAGCGTTGCAGTTCTTGACACACTCAAACCGGTGCGCCTGGCACTTACTACCATACCCAGGTTCAAACGCACTAAAATCTTTTGTCTTGCCCATTCACCATCTGAATGCCACACATACACAATCCATGTTTCAATTGTTACGAGGCTTAAAAATCCTTCTTCATCCTGAGTCCCCCCCTTCATCTACACTGATTTAAGTGGATTTAACAAGTGGCATCAATCAAGGGATCATAGCTTTTCGCTGGATTCATCTGGTCAGTCTATGTCATGGAAAGAGCAAGTGTTTGTAATGTTTTGTACGCTCAGTGTAGAACCTGCCGTTATTAAGAGGAGACTTGACACAGTTACGTAGGTGACAGTAATGTGCAAATCTGAAAACCTTGTGGAACTTTCAGACAGGAAAATAAATGTTCCAGCATGGCTACTCTGTACAGTCAAAGTAAAGGTAACAACACAACATGCATATAGGCTTACTGTTATGTACAGTATAGATGCCCACTAATTGATATAAAGCCATTTTAAATGTGTGACATTCAAACAGAAGATCCAATTGACCCACATTACCAAATTAATATGTGAAACAGCTCAGTTTCCTAATATTCTTCACCTCGTCAGTTCAAAATGATACAAATCAGTAAAATGTACAGATAAGCTAGATATAGAAATCAAACGTTTTCTGTAGCTGGAAAGTTTTCTGGTATGTGCTTGTGAGTTTGTATATGTGAGCTGGTGGTTCTTCGACCTAGTGGCAGACAGACATGGGAATAAAAGGTCTTTCAAAACAGAGTTGCAACACACATTTTGATTGACGGGGGAACATGAATCATGAGATGCTTCACAACTTTCCTGGCTGACCTTTCCTATTTCTAATTGGCCAGTACCTTCAGAAACATTCGTCACTCAAGAACACTCAACTCCATAAGTCAATGAATTGCACTTTTGACAAACTGTGTCATCAACAATATTTTTTCCTATTGTCATCATAGTAACAACAACAATATAGTTAATCGTGAAGCGTATTTAAGGTGTGATCAACCAGATTAAACATAGTTGTATAGATTTGAGGATAAAATCTATGCCTGCATTTCAGTGCAAAGTATAACAGTGGACAGTAACAGCTGCAAAAGTTATATTTGTTGTGTTCAGAATGATTGTTCATTATGCTGGTTAAAATAAATAGATATCGAATTTAGCAATATTAAAGGCCAATGCTCTGATTGATCTATTTAGCAGACAATATAGGCTTTGTTGAAACATGTAGGAACTTTTCCCGAAACAGATTAGGCCAAGTTCTGTAAAAAACCATGACAACACTTCAGGCGGGGGTTCCCTAAAAGCCTGGATTGCTCAACCCTGGATTTTCTTGTAAGAACAACAGACAGACTATAAAACAGCAGAAGTAGGAAGTAGGAATCAGACATGAAGATGAAGGTCCAGGTGAGATCTCTCACCCTGCTCGCTGTGGCTGTCCTGCTGGTCAGATCTCAGAACCAGACTGAGACCAGGTATGAAGACATCATCTCAGTTGCTTTGCCTCAGCTGCTTCCTAGGGAAGAGCAGGCTTTCCGTCCAATTCTGAACCAGCTCCAAGTCGAGACTGTGAGTATTCTGACAGTATGAATGTTTCCTTCCTTCAAAAAAGTTTGTGTCTTGTTTTATTTCATATTTTTCTTTCAGTCAAGTCAAGGGATAATTGTCTGTTTAATATGCACCATCATGTACACATTTTCCAAGTCCTTTTTTGTGGAAAAGAAACAGACTCAATGTGGGGGAATGACAATTGAAATAAATGACAATACTATAAGTCGCAGTGTTGTCTTTGTCTCTCTGAAATCAGTTGAATACAGAGGATGTGGACCAGTCTGAGGTGTCTGTAAGGCTGAGCTTCCCCATGCAGGAGACTTTCTGCAGTAAATCACAGGGGCAGCCAGGCAAACCATGCCCTCTGAAGAAAAATGGTGTAAGAACAATTGGATTTTACAGTATTGTTGGGGAATAATAATCATGGGAAGCAGGAAATGACAAATAATATGCTGAGGTTAGCAAATGGCTAATTGTCAATTACTCCTTCCTCTAGAAACGAATGATGTGCAGTATGAAGGTCAGACATCCGATTCTGGAGGCTAGCAACAACCTGAACACCGACCTGTCTAATTTATTTTGTGAATACATGGAGGCAGAAGATGCTATGCAGGTACTGAGCAATGCAAGTTATTTCTCAACACCCCCCTACCTACATTAGTTAGGATGTCATGATAATGGTAGCCGAACAGTGTCAGATCAGTTGATCTGCAATCTAAAAATGTAGATGTGAAAAGTGCATTATCTGCTTATGAATTTCACGGAGGTTGAACTTCTTGAGAAAGTAACCTTATTTTTCTGATTATCCTTGTCTAATTATTCCGATTTTTCACGCAAAAAAAATGCAATGAATATTTTTCATGATTGCAGCAGAAGATTCGGACAAGAAGAAGCAAAGCCAGAATATGCTCCAGAGGCAAAGATTGCAAATTTCGCAGCAACGGTCGTCACGGGAGTGGCTCTCGCCTTGGGGGTGGCTCCTTAATTGGTCGTCCTGGGGGTGGCTCTCGCCTTGGGAGTGGCTCCTTAATTGGTCGTCCTGGGGGTGGCTCTCGTACTGGGAGTGGCTCCTTAATTGGTCGTCTTGGGAGTGGCTCTCCTCCTGGGGGTGGCTCTCGTACTGGGGGTGGCTCTTTCATTGATGGATTTATCAGAGATCACCGTGATGGAAATCGCTTTGCATAGATCAGCACGATACAACCTCTGGTTAACTGCAAATAACCCATCTATCAAAGAAATGTCATAAGGTTATTTATCTTCTTTTTTTTGTATCAACGTACCTACTCTTACATGCCAATTGTTGAATTTTATGAAAATTACTTCCAGATTATGTTTACGCCAATAAACTGCAAAATAAGTTTACAAAAGATAATGTCTGTAAAATGTGTTATTTATTTCATGTTTCATGGCAGTTCAGGAATTCAGTTTTTTCAAAGTTTTTGTGTTTATTGTTCACTATGCTGTTTCAAATAAATATCTATACTCTTGTCAGATCTATTAGGTCGGCAGTTTAACCTTTGCTGAAACATCTAGGACCGAACACAGATTCAAGTAAGAGTAATTAGTACGTGCCCGCCTAGGAACCCGAAATGTAAGAGCCATAATACAAGAAAGAGCATTTTGCTACTTTTAAGATATTATGTACACAAATACATGTGCCACAATGGAGTAATTTTGTTCACAGTGAAGAAAACAGAATTGCAGTGCAGCTTACATAAGAAAATTAACATGATTAAAATAAAAACACTTTAAAGGTCCAATGCAGCCGTTTTTATGTCAATATCAAATCATTTCTGAGTAACAATGAAATACTGTACTGTGATCATTTTCAATTAAAATGGTCAAAAATAAACAAAAACAGCTTCTTAGCTAAATGCAATTTGTCAAGCAAGAATTTAGCTAGGACTGTCTGGGAGTGGTCTGAGAGAGGGGCCTAATTGGAGGAGCCTAATGAGGGGGATGTGTAACCTGAAAACTAGATGTTATTGGCAGAGAGCAGGGCAAACTCTCTTTGTTATTGGTCTATTAACTTATACAAAATCCAAAAATCCCCACCCAGCCAAACAAAATGAAATTTCAGGTCTTTTCAAACAGCTCTTACACTAAAAGATCATTATGATAATTTGGAAAATTTTACAGTATTATTCCAACATCATAGTGTGGAAATATATATAGAAAATATATAGAAAACACAGGGACTCACGTTTTTGACTGCATTGCTCCTTTAATAAAAACATTTACATTTGAACAACTTCCCCATCTAGTGTCCGTTCAAAAAACTAGCAAGTGATGGCATTGGGATTTTTTTGCTCCTGTAGTTGCCCACCCTGCATTGTCCTTACTCCGGGACGCTCATCCCTTGTAGGTGGCAGCCAGCTGGAGAATTTGTTTGAACTCTGCAGCTTGAGAGTAAATTTCAGGCAAAGCTTATTTCATCTCTGCTGCACTGGTTGCATCTGTAGGGTTTGACAGGCCACTGCGTATGAGGTGTAGTCAGAACCGAGGATGATCTTGAGAGCCCTCCTCTGAATTCTCTCTGAGGCAGGGATGGGCAACTTTTATGGGGGTGGGGGCCACAAAAAAATCTGAACTCATCATGAGTTGGAAATATAAGGATGGTGGCGGTGGTGGTGTTCTCTCTCTTTATGTGTGTCAGTTTCTCAAGTGAAATAAAGCAACCTCCGAGATTTAAAAAGAAAATGAAAATGCTTGTAGGAAAGTGGTTTTTCATTTCTTATCCCATCAGGGTGTTTTTGTCTGTTACATGTGACATCTGTCAAACGTAGAATAGAGGGATTTTTAAAGAGAGAGAAAAAGGAAAAGTATTCAAGTGTTTTAATTTAAAAATTCACTCCATGATACACGTGACACAGACCGTTTTAAATGTATTAGTGGTTATAGATGTAGATATACACTGAGTGTACAAAACATTAGGAACACTTTCCTAATATTGAGTTGCACCCCCCTTTGCCCTCAGAACAGCCTCGATTCGTCGGTGCATGGACTCTACAAGGTTTCGAAAGCGTTACACTGTGATGATGTCCCATGTTGACTCCAATGCTTCCCACAGTTGTGTCAAGTTGGCTGTATGTCCTTTGGGTGGTGGATCATTCTTGATGCACATGGGACACTGTTGAGCGTGAAAAACCCAGCAGCGTTGCAGATCTTGACACATTCAAACAGATGGGCCTGGCACCTACTACCATACCTCGTTCAAATGCACATAAATCTTTCGTCTTGCCCATTCACCATCTGAATGGCACACATACACAATCCATGTCTCAATTGTTTCAAGGCTTAAAAATCCAGGTCGGCTACGGAGTCCTCCCCTTCATATACACTGATTTAATCCCACCACAGTGTCTGATTTCAAAAAGGCTTTACGACGAAAGCATACCATGCGATTATGTTAGGTCAGCACCTAGTCACAGAAAAACACAGCCATTTTTCCAGCCAAAGAGAGGAGTCACAAAAAGCAGAAATAGAGATAAAATTAATCACTAACCTTTGATGATCTTCATCAGATGACACTCATAGGACTTCATGTTACACAATACATGTATGTTTTGTTCGATAAAGTTCATATTTATATCCAAAAATCTCAGTTTACATTGGCGTGTTATGTTCAGTAATGTTTTGCTTCCAAAACATCCGGTGATTTTGCAGAGAGCCACATCAATATACAGAAATACTCATAATAAACATTGATAAAAGATACAAGTGTTAAGCATGGAATTATAGATAAACTTCTCCTTAATGCAACCGCTGTGTCAGATTTCAAACAAGCCATACAGAGACCAAAACAAGCCATACAGATACCCGTCATGTTGTGGAGTCAACAGAAGTCAGAAATAGCATTATAAATATTCACTTACCTTTGATGATCTTCATCAGAATGCACTCCCAGGAATCCCAGTTCCACAATAAATGTTTGTTTTGTTCGATAAAGTCCATAATTTATGTCCAAATACCTCCTTTTTGTTTGCGCGTTTAGTTCACAAATCCAAATTCACACGGCCCAGGCATTTAGTTCAGACGACAGTTCCATTACAGTTCATAGAAACATGTCAAACGATGTATAGAATCAATCTTTAGGATGTTTTTATCATAAATCTTCAATAATATTCCAACCGGACAATTCCTTTGTCTTTAGAAACGAAAAGGAACGCAACTAACTCTCACGGGTGGGCGCGAGACTGAGCTCATGGCATTCTGCCAGACATCTGACTCAATCAGCTCTTATTCTCTCCCCCTTCACAGTAGAAGCCTAAAACAAGGTTCTAAAGACTGTTGACATCTAGTGGAAG
This sequence comes from Salvelinus alpinus, assembly GCF_045679555.1. Lineage (NCBI taxonomy): Eukaryota > Metazoa > Chordata > Actinopteri > Salmoniformes > Salmonidae > Salvelinus > Salvelinus alpinus. The sequence continues at coordinate 33,833,020 of NC_092115.1, read as the reverse complement.
CCGTAGGAAGTGCGATCGGACCAAATGTTACACTGTATATTGGATAGGCAAAGACTTGAAAACCTACAAACCTCAGATTTCCCACTTCCTGGTTGGATTTTTTCTCAGGTTTTTGCTTGCCATATGAGTTCTGTTATACTTCACAGACATCATTCAAACAGTTTTAGAAACTTTGGAGTGTTTTCTATCCAAATCTACTAATAATATGCATATCTTAGCTTCTGGGCCTGAGTAGCAGGCAGTTTACGCTGGGCACCTTATTCATCCAAGCTACTCAATACTGCCCCCCAGCCATAAGAAGTTAAGTGGATTTAACAAGTGATATCAATCAAGGGATCATAGCTTTCACCTGGATTCACCTGGTCAGTCTATGTCATGGAAAAAGCAGGTGTTCCTAATGTTTTGTACACTCAGTGTGTATTCTCAGTGACAAGTACTTGCCTTATTTGCATTAATTAACAGTATCCTGCCTATATTGATTCTAACTGGCTCACAGAAGATGTGAATATAACAATTCAACACATGAAGTCACAAAGGCAGGATACATAAGAAAAAGTGAATCTGCAGTGCTTAGATAAAACAATGCTAAGGACACTTCCACACGGGTCTGATTAGTGTTAAAGGCACATGACAGGTTGGTCTCTTGGCCTGCCACAGGTCCACTCCTCCAAGGGTAGAGCGAGTCATTCTGGTGAGGAAAAACAGCATAAGGCACTCAGAGAAGAGGCTGGATAGAACAGAATGTTGAGGCAGTTCAATGTTTAGTTTTGATTTACATTTGGTTGAGATGTCAACTAGCGTGAATTCAACATGAAATTAACAAAAAATGACACCATGTCATTGGATTTTGGTTCAAATTTAGGTGAAAAAAGACAAAATGCCCTAACGTTGATGACTTTTTGCAAATCCAATCAGTTTTCCACGTTGATTCAACTTCATTACATAGATTTCTTTGGTTGAAATTATGTGGAAACAACATTGATTCAACCAGTTGTTCCTAGTGGGTCCCTTTTATAAGAACAATTATTGTTAATTTAAAGGAATAAAACTATATTAACTAACTATATTAAAAACCTACTTTGTCAAATGAAGACACCTGATAACAACAGTTTTATATCATGTTAAAAACCTATTAGTTTGAACTGTGTTTCCCTGTGGATTTTTGAGTGGTAGTGATGATATAAGGAGAGAAGGAAATGCCCCGTACCTCAGATCTAGGGTCAAATTACCATACCACTATTCACAACCTTAACCATTAAAGGGATGTAAACATGCAGATGTAGGATATTCATTTGACCTACAGTATATTGTCACAGCAAAATAATCTTGCAGCAACAGAATTTGAACGCTTAGTCCATAATGTTGCTTTATTTGTGGTTAGGCTATTAGCTGGCCTAAAGTAAGCTACATGAAAGTGCAATACTTTGGCTCCTGAGTAGCGCATCGGTCTAAGGCACTGCATCTCAGTGCTAGAGGTGTCACTACAGACCCTGGTTTGATCCCGGGCCGTATCACAATTGGCTGTGATTGTGAGTCCCATAGGGCGGCGCATAATTGGCCCAGCGTCGTCCGGGTTAGGGTAGGGTTTGGCCAGGGCCGTCATTGTAAAATAAGAATTTGTTCTTAACTGACTTGCTTAGTTAAATAAAATAAAAATACTGTAAATCAAATCAAAGTTAATGTGTCACGTGCGCCGAATACAACAGTGAAATGCTTACCTACAGGCAAAAAAGGTATTAGGTGAACAATAGGTAGGTAAAGAAATAAAACAACAGTAAAAAGACAGGCTATACAGTAGCGAGGCTATACAAGTAGTGAGGCTACATATAGACACCGGTTAGTCAGGCTGATTGAGGTAGTATGTAGATATGGTTGAAGTGAATATGCATATATGATGAACAGAGAGTAGCAGTAGTGTAATAGAGGGGTTGGCGGGTGGTGAGTGGGACACAATGCAGATAGCCCGGTTAGCCAATGTGCGGGAGCACTGGTTGGTCGGCCCAATTGAGGTAGTATGTACATGAATGTATAGTTAAAGTGACTATGCATATATGATAAGAGTAGCAGCAGTGTAAAAAGAGGGGTTGAGGGGGCACACAATGCAAATAGTTCGGGTAGCCATTTGATTACCTGTTCAGGAGTCTTATGGCTTGGGGGTAAAAACTATTGAGAAGCCTTTTTGTCCCAGACTTGGCACTCCGGTACCGCTTGCCATGCGGTAATAGAGAGAACAGTCTTTGACTGGGGTGGCTGGGGCCTTTGACAATTGTTAGGGCCTTCCTCTGACAATAGGCTTTGTCGTGCCCTCTTCACCACTGTCTTGGTGTGTTTCGACCATTCTAGTTTGTTGTTGATATGGACACCAAGAAGCTTGAAGCTCTCAACCTGCTCCACTACAACCCCGTCGATGAGAATGGGGGCGTGCTCGGTCCTCATTTTCCTGTAGTCCACAATCATCTCCATGGTCTTGGTTACTTTGAGGGATAGGTTTTTAATTCTGGCACCACCCGGCCAGGTCTCTGACCTCCTCCCTATAGGCTGTCTCGTTGTTGTCGGTGATCAGGCACCTAACAATTGTCAAAGGCCCCAGCCACCCCAGTCATAGACTGTTCTCTCTATTACCGCATGGCAAGCGGTATCGAAGTGCCAAGTCTAGGACAAAAAGGCTTCTCAACAGATTTTACCCCCAAGCCATAAGACTCCTGAACAGGTAATCAAATGGCTACCCGGACTATTTGCATTGTGTGCCCCCACAACCCCTCTTTTTACACTGCTGCTACTCTTATCATATATGCATAGTCACTTTCACTATACATTCACACCGTTGTGTCGTCTGCAAACTTAATGTTGGTTTTGTAGTCGTGCCTGGCCATGCAGTCGTGGGTGAACAGGGAGTACAGGAGGGGACTGAGCACGCACCCCTGGGGAGCTCCAGTGTTGAGGATCAGCGTGGCAGATGTGTTGCTACCTACCCTCACCACCTGGGGGCGGTCCGTCAGGAAGTCCAGGATCCAGTTCCATAGGGAGGCGTTTAGTCCCAGGATCCTTAGCTTAGTGATGAGCTGTGAGGGTACTATGGTGTTGAACGCTGAGCTGTAGTCAATGAATAGCATTCTCACATAAGTGTTCCTTTTGTCCAGGTGTGAAAGGCCAGTGTGGAGTGCAATAGAGATTGCAACATCTGTGTATCTCTTTGGGTGGTATACAAATTGGAGTGAGTCTAGGGTTTCTGGGATAATGGTGTTGATGTGAGCCATTACCAACCTGTCAAAGTACTTCATGGCTACGGACATGAGTGCTACGAGCTGTAGTCATTTAGGCAGGTTGCCTTTGTGTTCTTGGGCACAGGGACTATGGTGGTCTGCTTGAAACATGTTGGTATTACAGACTCAATCAGGTACATTTTGAAAATGTCAGTGAAGACACCTGCCAGTTGATCAGCACATGCCCGGAGCACACGTCCTGGTAATCCGTCTGGCCCCTCAGCCTTGTGTATGTTGACCTGTTTAAAGGTCTTACTCACATCGGCTACGGAGAGCGTGATCACGCAGTCATCCGGAACAGCTGATGCTCTAATGCATGCCTCAGTGTTGCTTACCTCGAAGTGAGCATAGAAGGGATTTAACTCGTCTGGTAGGCTCGTGTCACTGGGCAGCTCGCGGCTGTGCTTCCCTTTGTAGTCTGTAATAGTTTGCAAGCCCTGCCACATAAGGCTGGCGTCGGAGCCGGTGTAGTATGATTCAATCTTAGCCCTGTATTGATGCTTTGCCTGTTTGATGGTTCGCCGCAGGGCATAGCAGAATTTATTGTAAGCTTCCGGGTTAGAGTCCCGCACCTTGAAAGCGGCAGCTCTACCCTTTAGTTCAGTGCGAATGTTGCCTGTAATCCATGGCTTCTGGTTGGGGCATGTACGTACAGTCACTGTGGGGACGACGTCCTCGATGCACTTATTGATAAAGCCAGTGACTGATGTGGTGTACTCCTCAATGCAATCGGAAGAATCCCGGAACATGTTCCAGTCTGTGATAGCAAAACAGTCCTGTAGTTTAGCATCTGCTTCATCTGACCACTTTTTTATAGGCCGAGTCACTTGTGCCTCCTGCTTTAATTTTTGCTTGTAAGCAGGAATCAGGAGGATAGAGTTGTGGTCAGATTTACCAAATGGAGGGCGAGGGAGAGCTTTGTACGCGTATCTGTATGTGGAGTACAGGTGATCTATAGTTTTTTTCCCCTCTGGTTGCACATTTAACATGTTGATGGAAATTTGGTAGAACTTATTTAAGTTTCCCTGCATTAAAGTCTCCGGCCACTAGTAGCGCCACCTCTGGGTGAGTGGTTTCCTGTTTACTTATTTCCTTATACAGCTGACTGAGTGCAGTCTTAGTGCCATCATCTGTCTGTGGTGGTAAATAAACACCCCCAGACAGGGCCAACCAGGCAGGATATAACCCCACAACCCACTCAAGTCGAGTATAGCGAAAAAAGCCTAGGACAACGTGACGCACCCCTCCTAGGGATGGCATGGAAGAGCACTAGTAAACCAATGTCTCAGCCCCTGTAATAGGGTCAGAGAATCCCAGTGGAGAGAGGGGAGCCGGCCAAGCAGAGACAGCAAGGGCGGTTTGTCACTCCAGTGCCTTGACGTTCACCTTTGCACCCCTATAGCAAATAGAAATGCAAAACTTGTAATGTACACAAGAACTTAATTTGATAAAAAGATCTAACACAACATTAGGTGATAAAATATGGATTATTATGGAACACAGAATGAATTAACATGAAACGAACACAACAGGAGGTTTAACAGCCTGCTGCCTGGCCTGCACCCTATCTCATTGTGGAGCTAGAGGAGTACAGCCCTGTCTATGTTCATAGATAAGATGAGAGCACCCCTCCAGCTTGGATAGAGTCCATCACTCCTCAGCAGTCCAGGCTTTGCCCTGTTTGTGGGGGAGTCCCAGAAAGAGGGACAGTTATCTACAAATTCTATATTTTAAGACTAAGGTTTTCAATTTGTCAGAGCTACTGGTGGGACCCTTTGGCGGCTCAGACCCAGTAATGGGTGGAGTAGAGACCTGAGAAGGCTCGTTGCTTAGTGAGGAAAACCGGTGAAAGTTTCTGTCGGCTAAATGAGTGACACTTTCCAGAAGCAATGAGAAGTCACTGCTCCAGAAGACTGTAATGGAAATGTGACCCAGAACTGGTATTGGTCCATAAGACAGACGACAGAAACTAAAGTAGGGTGGATGGTCGGGGTAGATGGGTAAACAAATAATGTGAACATCTAGCAACCCAATGGTTGTGTGTTCGAATCTTATCATAGACAACTTTAGCAACTTTGCAACTACTTAGCATGTTAGTTAACTCTTCCACTAACCCTAACCCCCAACCCAGCCAACGTCAGCCACCTAGCTAGCGTTAGCCACCTAGCTAACGTTAGCTAAAGCAATTTGGAATTCATAACACATCATTTGTTTTGCAAATTCATAACATACTGTACAAATTGCAATTCGTAACATATTGTACGAATTGCAATTCGTAACATATCATACGAAATGGATGACGGACATTCTTAAATTAACACATAGGCCTACCATATGAAACGTAACACACCATACTAATTGCAGTGTCCCGGATTTACATTTACTATGTTACATCTACCCCTGAGTCCAGATTGCGGTTTCATACACCCAGATAACACCTACTCCTCTACTAACAATGTTCAATAAAGCATCTCTGTTAAAAGTGCTTTTTAGGACAAGACACACAGGACAGTACATAGAGTGGCAGGCCTAATCAACAGTGTCATATCCTCAACTCACCCTCACCGGTAGAGGAAAACACAGGATCCAGAGGGAAATTATCTGCATGGGATACAGTATAGAGTGTTTATTATTTGAGATGAGCCATTTGCAGAAGGCAGTCGAATGTGTGCAGTTGGTGGAAAAAGAGGTGTAGTGCTTAGTGGAATACAATCTTATGAATTACAGTTTTTTTGATGTTGCTACATTACCCCCTTCCTTTGGGAGAGCGTGTCCCCGCGTTTCTCTATACAAAGTCCCTCACGTATACACGCCTCTCTTGAACAGCCGGGAAGTGGCAGGCTAAGCAAGGGGTAGCTTTCAGGATTTCAGAGTATTTTAAATGTTTTTTTTAAATAATAGATGCTGCCTGTTTCAATATGTATTTCCCTGAACTGTATCTGTCTACACCCAAACAAAACAAATCACACAACTTGTCTGTAGACCTAGACATGGGGGAAGATGATGCTATACATGCAGGTGCTGAGCACTGGAAGTTATTAGGACATAATTGTAAACAGTAACAGTGTCAGAACAGTCAATCAAAAGATACGTACACTATATATACAAAAGTATGCGGACACCTCTTCAAATTAGTGGATTCTGATATTTCAGCCACACTTTTTGCTGACAGGTGTATAAAATCGAGCACACAGCCATGCAAACTACATAGACAAACATTGGCAGTAGAATGGCCTTCCTGAAGTGCGCTGTGACTTTCAACGTGGCACCGTCATAGGATGCCACCTTTCCAACTAGTCAGTTCGTCAAATTTCTGCCCTGGTCAACTGTAAGTGCTGTTATTGTGAAGTGGAAATGTCTAAGAGCAACAACGGCTCAGCCGCGAAGTGGTAGGCCACACAACCTCACAGAATGGGACCGCCGAATGCTGAATCGCGTAGCGTGTAAAAATCATCTGTCCTCCATTGCAACACACTACCAAATGTGTTCCAAATTGCCTCTGGAAGCAACATTAGCACAATAACTGTTCGTCTGGAGCTTCATGAAATGGGTTTCCATGGCCGAGCAGCCGCACACAAGTCTAAGATCACCATGCACAATGTCAAGCTCCACCTGTAGTGGTGTAAAGCTTGCTGCCATTGGACTGGAGCAGTGGAAACGCATTCTCTGGAGTGATGAATCACACTTCACCATCTGGCAGTCCAATGGACTAATTTGGGTTTGGCAAATGCAAGGAGAACGCTACCTGGGCCAATGCATAGTGCCAACTGTAAAGTTTGGTGGAGGAGGAATAATGGCCTGGGGCTGTTTTTCATGGTTTTGTTTTTTGCTAGGTCCCTTAGTTCCAGTGAAGGGAAATCTTAACGATACAGCACACAAAGACAGTCTAGACGATTTTGTGCTTCCAACTTCGTGGCAACAGTTTGGGAAGGCACTTTCCTGTTTCAGCATGACAATGTCCCCGTGCACAAGCGACATCCATACAGAAATAGTTTGTTGAGATCGGTGTGGAAGAATTTGACTGGCCTGCACAGAGCCCTGATCTCAACCCCATCGAACCCCTTTGGGATGAATTTGAATGCCGACTGCGAGCCAGGTCTAATCACCCAACATCAGTGCCCGACCTCACTAATGCTCTTGTGGTTGAATGGAAGCAAGTCCCCGCAGCAATGTTCCAACATCTGGTGTAAAGCCTTCGCAGAAGAGTGGAGGCTGTTATAGCAGCAAAGGGGGAACCAACTCCATGCTAATGCCCATGATTTTGGAATGAGATGTCCAACAAGCAGGTGTCCACCGGCTTTTGAATCATGTAGTGTATGTTAAGTGCATTATTTGCTTGAACTTCATGTTTCTTGAGGAAGTAAAAATGCACTTCTTGTAATGGTCTAATTATTCAGATTTTTCACACAAAAATGTAATTAATATGCAGCACAAGATTTGGATAAGTCAATGCTTCTCAATTATTTTCTGTTACGCCCCCCCTAGGAAGAAGTAAACATTTCGCGCCCCCCAACTCTCCGCCGCGACTGTAAATACACTGCTCAAAAAAATAAAGGGAACACTTAAACAACACAATGTAACTCCAAGTCAATCACACTTCTGTGAAATCAAACTGTCCAGCAACACTGATTGACAATAAATGTCACATGCTGTTGTGCAAATGGAATAGACAAAAGGTGGAAATTATAGGCAATTAGCAAGACACCCCCAATAAAGGAGTGGTTCTGCAGGTGGTGACCACAGACCACTTCTCAGTTCCTATGCTTCCTGGCTGATGTTTTGGTCACTTTTGAATGCTGGCGGTGCTTTCACTCTAGTGGTAGCATGAGACGGAGTCTACAACCCACACAAGTGGCTCAGGTAGTGCAGCTCATCCAGGATGGCACATCAATGCGAGCTGTGGTAAGAAGGTTTGCTGTGTCTGTCAGCGTAGTGTCCAGAGCATGGAGGCGCTACCAGGAGACAGGCCAGTACATCAGGAGACGTGGAGGAGGCCGTAAGAGGGCAACAACCCAGCAGCAGGACCGCTACCTCCACCTTTGTGCAAGGAGGAGCACTGCCAGAGCCCTGCAAAATGACCTCCAGCAGGCCACAAATGTGCATGTGTCAGCAAGGGGTCTGAGGATCTCATCTCGGTACCTAATGGCAGTCAGGCTACCTCTGGCGAGCACATGGAGGGCTGTGCGGCCCCACAAAGAAATGCCACCCCACACCATGACTGACCCACCGCCAAACCGGTCATGCTGGAGGATGTTGCAGGCAGCAGAACGTTCTCCACGGCGTCTCCAGGCTCTGTCACGTCTGTCACATGTGCTCATGTGCTCAGTGTGAACCTGCTTTCATCTGTGAAGAGCACAGGGCGCCAGTGGCGAATTTGCCAATCTTGGTGTTCTCTGGCAAATGCCAAACGTCCTGCACGGTGTTGGGCTGTAAGCCCCTCACCCTCATGGAGTCTGTTTCTGACCGTTTGAGCAGACACATGCACATTTGTGGCCTGCTGGAGGTCATTTTGCAGGGCTCTGGCAGTGCTCCTCCTTGCACAAAGGCGGAGGTAGAAATATAGAAATATAGATCAACTTACAACAAAGAATAACTTTATTAAATTAACATTGTTTTTTACTCTGTAACAGAAAAGACTTAAAGTGCATCAATTTGCCTGAAAAAAATAAAATAAATCAACCCTTATTTAAACTGTTAAAATGTTTTGACCATTTGATACTGAAAAATAAAATAAAATATATTCAATAAATAATAATAAATTCTAATTGATCAGCAACATTAACTCAGGAGCACAATATATGAAACACTTTGACCTATAAAACAAAAATGAATAAAACAATTTGTGCTGATTTTTTTAAATCAAAATGAGGAAGTCAGGATTAATGGCTACAATGAGCACGTTTTGCAGAGCACAGCTTTTCGAAGCGGGGTTTGAAGCATGATACTGCAACTTTCAGCTCCTGCTCAATGTTTAGCTGGGACCTGCACTTGGTCTTCAGTGCAGCAACAGCAGAGAAGCCAGTCTCACAAAGATAAGATGTTGCAAAAGGAAGAAGAATGTCCATGGCCCTCTGCCCTAAGAGTGGATACTGCCTCTCTACACTCAGCCAGAATTCACTCAGTGTCTGTGATGTGAACCTCAGTCTCAATGTGGAGTCAGACGTCATATCAATGAACTGGTCCTCCTCTGCAGAGCTGAAACCAGTTGGAGCTGGTGCATTGAAAGGATCTCTCACCCAGTCATATTGGGAACTGTTTTCAGGGAAGTACTTTTTAAAGAATCCCAATCAGTGATGAAATATGCTCCTTAATATATGGAATCACTGAGGTGGCATCATAGTCAGTAGTGTCAACAAATTCATGCAGGTTCTCGAATGAATCAGTATTTCCTTCATCAAGTCGCCTGCCCCACATTGCAAGCTTTCGAGTGAAAGAGCTGATCTTGTCTGTGACCTGAGGGAGGTGTTTATCTTTCCCTTGAAGCTGTAGATTTAGTTCATTTAGCTTTCCAAATATGTCACTCAGGTAGGCCAGTTTTGCCAGGAAATTCTCATCACAAAATTTTTCTGCGAGGTCATACTTGTGCTCCTGCTCCGAAAACATTATTATCTGCTCTCTGAGCTCACAAACTCGGGACAAGACTTTTCCTCGTGACAGCCACCTTGCTTCACTGTGAAACAGCACAGCTTGATGTTCAGCTCCCATCTCCTCACAGATAGCAGAGAAGACTCTTGTTTTTAGTGGTCTGGTCTTTATAAAATTGACTACACCTACAATGTCAGTCATAATCTCACTTAATTCAGAGGAAAGGTGCCTTGATGCCAGTGCTTCTCTGTGTATAACACAGTGTGTCCACTCAGCATTAGGTGAGGCCTTCTTGATGAGTGCCCGAAGTCCTTTTCTCATCCCTGCCATGGTCTGTGCACCATCACTGCAAACACCAATGCAGTTCTTCCACTTTAGCCCATTCTCAGTCAGGAAGCAGTCCAGCATTTTGAATAGCTCTTCAGCTGTGTCTCTGACATATTTACAAAAAAGTAGATCCTCACACAGGGAGTTTGTCATGTCAAAACGTACATAAGCGATAAACAAACAGTCTTTGTTGCTGTCAGTTGCTTCATCGAACTGTAAGGCAAAACGTTTGTCTACCAGCTGTTCTTTAAGATCATTAGCAATGTCATTTATATGTCATTGGACAGAGGGATAGTTTTTATTTTTGCAGCATTGCATCATCCAGCATGACAGAGACCATGTCTAATGCTGCAGGCAGTATCAGCTCCTCTGCTATGGAGTGTTTTTTTTTGCACTGAGCAATTTGGTACGCCACCTTATATGATGCTAACAGTGGTCGCTGGTTTACTGAAGTAGCATTCACAAAGCGGGATGATTGTTGGCAATATTCGGCACGTTTTCGCTGAAAAAAACTAAAGCGGCTTATCAGCGTGATTGGGGTGTAATGTCTTTAAGTGACGCCTTAATTTATTTGGCTTCATGCTGTCCGCTGCCAACATTTTTAGACACAGTAAACATACCGGTCTTTCCTTGTATCCCACCGTAGTCACAGTGAAGCCAAGCGCTACATACGCTTCGTCATATTTCCTCGTCTTAGCTTTCGGGAGACTTATGTTTGTCTCATTATCTCCGTCTCGCTCCGCTTTCTTTTCATCCCTAATAAATATTTTTCCATGGTGTCTCTTAAGGGTTTGTTATCTGCACTTCATATCTCCTGCTCTGTGATGTGTGCTCTTGTTCGGTGCAAAAAAAAACTACTCCCTGCGGCAAAAAAAGCATGTTCCCCGGGGTCACACGTGCCCCCCCTGGCATCGCTCCGAGCCCCCCCAGGGGGGCGCGCCCCACTATTTGAGAAGGACTGGGATAAGTAGAAGCATGGCCAATGGAGTCTTAAAGGGCTCTAAGGGGTGCAGCAGTAGTTATCAGTGGCGACCCGTCATTCAGGGCAGGTGGGGCTGTGCTCTGTTTTGAGTCCCACATTTTTTGGGGGGTTGCCTGTTTTGCATGTTATTTTGGCATTAATACGTGTCATATATCAGTTTGCAAACAATGTAAAAAATAAAATAAAGCCGCATACAAACATGGTCTCTTTTTTGCTTTCTTGAGTAAGGCAGCTCCAAAATGCAGGTGTTTCTGTGATGGTTTGGGCAACCAGTGGAAAATACGAAGCGTAGGAGTTGGTAATGTTCCTTAGTTGCGCTGTGATTGGCTCAGTGTTTTGTCACTCATGGGAACACTACATCACTGCCAAATCTAAGGGTAGAGCTAAAAAATTCAAGCCCCTTGGGTGCTGCCATAGAGTTACATTAAAGGTGCCCATCCAAGAAGTGTCATGGTTATTGGCCACAGATAAAATGACATTAAATGACGTTATATCTACAGTAGCTTTGATTGGACTGATCCTGTCAACATCATACTTTCAAAATCTTAGCTAGCAGTCATCATCATGAATCAAGTCGACAATCTACTGGCAAATCCTTTTTAATCCTTGACATACGAATAGAAATAAAGAAGAGAAATTATAGATAAAACGTATCGGTGCTCATCGGCCATTGGACATAAACAATACACAACAAGTTGGAAATCACAAATACAACAATGAGTGGTTTGGAAGGAATCAGTGGCTAACTGCAAGCATTGCAAAGCAATCACTAGCCTGCTATTCAGTGGAGTGGGTGTGTGGTCCCAAGTCTTCGTTTAATGGTCTCTTTTCCAAGCTTAAAAGGATAAACATTCAACATTGGCCATGCTGTCAATCCAGCATGATTTATGCCGCGCACAAAACAACTGGAAACTCGGAACTGGTAAATCTGACTTCAGTGAGTTCAAGACAACTGGGAACTCTGGAAAATACGAGCTCCGACTGGGAAAATACACTTTGAACGGTCATCCAACTCAGAATTGTAAATTGAGCTAATATTAACAGAGAGCTAATATATTAATAATATGCATGTCAATCTCTTCTGGTTCAAAGTGGAGGAGAGATTGACTTCATCACTACTTGTATTTATAAGAGGTATTGACATGTTGAATGCACCAAGCTGTCTGTTTGAACTGCTGGCGCACAGCTCAGTCACCCATACACATCCCACAAGACATGCCACAAGAGGTCTCTTCATAGTCCCCAAGTCCAGAACAGACTATGGGAGGCGCACAGTACTACATAGAGTCATGACCACCTTGAACTCTATTCCACATCAAGTAACTCATGCAAGCAGTAAAATTATATAAAAAAAACAGGAAAAAATACACCTTATGGAACAGCAGGGACTGTGAAGCAACACAAACATAGACACAGACACATGCATACACACACACACATGGATTTTGTACTGTAGATATGTGGTAGTGGTGGAGTTTTGGGCCTGAGGGCACACAGTGTGTTATGAAATCTGTGAATGTATTGTCATGTTTTTTAAATTGTGTAAACTGCCTTAATTTTGCTGGAAACCAAGAAGAGCTAATGGGGATCCATAATAAATACAAATACCAGACTTTGATGACAAAATTTGCCCAGGAAGGACCTCTCAAGTGAGCACAGCACAAGGTGAGTCCAAAAATGTATTGTATGTTGCTGCATAAACAACGTAATATTCCAAGGAGATATGCAGTGCTTAATTAGTAAATCGGGAGGTGCCTGAAAAAAAGTGAGCGCTAGAGTGGGGTGACCCGGGGAGCTCCGAGGTACTGGAACGCATGAGAAAAAATAAATCACCATTATAATAAAGCATTGCATGCATATCATTACATTTAAGTAGTGGCATAGAGCAATAGAGTAGAGACACATGGGAAACATTTTTGTGGCTTAGGGTCCAACTCTACATCATTTTACATGACTGGAGACTTTGGCATCATTTTTAAAAAATACCACGTTTAGAACAACTCAGAACTCGGAGCTGGGAAATCACCGACTTCCGACTTCAGTGCGTTCAAGAGAACTGGTAAATGGTGTTTTTTTTTTTTTTTTTATAAATAAAAATGATAAGCTGTTAGTAGCTCACCCTAATAATTTGTTCCCTTTTCCCCTCTTAATTTTGCACTCTTCTGACTTGGTGGTGCACATGTAGCCTATAACCTGTTTTAGAGAAATGTAATCATTGAATATTGTAATAGCTTTCATTGTCTGCTTATACGCCTCCTTTATTTATCCTACGGTTCTGACGTGGTTCACAGGGAAAATACTGTAAAAACGGCCCATGTTCTGAATTCTGTCGCTGTACATTTCAAAAGTGCTGAACAAATAGTAATAGACTATGTCCGTCCTAGCTCACTCATTAATGTCTTAATCGAAATTACGGATTGCCTCTTATCCGCTCGTCCACCCCTTATGCCATAGTTTGTACATCTCAATTGTCACTATAAACCACATTTATTTATGCAAGTTAGCCATATCAGCCATGTTTTTTTTAAGGCAGTTAATAAGGCTGAATTAACTGTTTCGCTGACAAACAAGGCTCCGCTGATAGCCAAGTGTAGCAGTGGTAAGGTGTTGGGACTGCTGTTGAGCCAGATTTAAGTAGGCCCTAACAGTTTGTGGGCACCTTTGTCACCGTTATAGTGCAATTAATGTATTGTTTAATGTTGTGTAGTGGCTTTTCTGGCATGCATATAAAATAATGGTGTTTGCTCACCAATAATTACATGCTAAAAATCACCACTGCTAGTTATCACACTAATAAAACTGCAAAATAAGATAAATTTATTTCATGTCTGTGAATTGTGCATTTATTTCATGTTTAATGGCAGTTAAGGAATTACATTTGGAAAGTTTGTGCCAATGAAAACATTTCCAACTCAATAAATGCATAGAATAGAACGTATATTATTTTTTTTTATTTCAAAGTACATTACATCTTGGAACACACTTCAATGATTAAATACACACGAAATAAGAATTCCTTTGCCTCTATTCAGTTACAGAAAACAAATAAAATATGTATGATAAAGCTGTGTTGAAAACAAGTAATTTTGGCATGGTTTCTTCTCAGCTCATGTTCCTTAAATTAACAAAACAAACAAAAATAAAAAAACCTAAGTAACAAAAAAACAAAATGCCTCAAACTATTCAACACTAGAATACGAAAACGTAGCACCTTGTACCAGTCAAAATATATATATATATTTTTTACTGGTTTGTAGTGGATAAGAAGCAATGATATTGAGTGGGGAGACTCAAGGATGTGATAAAATAATCATTCAACTTCATTGAAAGGGGTATAAAACATTCCCCTCCCAAACAGCTTCTTTTGGATCGGGAAGGCAGATAGTGCAAAACAAAAACTTTGATCAGATTAATTCTCTTATCAGGTGAAGGTGATTTGACTACTTTGATGTCAAATATCAGTCTGTTGTAATACAATTCCCACTGTATATTTGATGCCAAAACATGACCAACCTGCCAAAATAAATACTGTACATCATGTGCTGCTAAAATTCAAAGTAAAATTAGATCTGATGGTTTACATACATTGGTTTCTAATAAGGAACTAACGCTAACCCTAAGGCACTGCTCAAAATAAAGCTACATAATAAACAGAGATGTGAGGCAGTGAGATCTAGCTATGGAAACTGGCAAGACACATGACCTATCATGTCTCCACAACTAAAACTCAATACATCAGTAATGACAAATGGAACACCAACAGCCATACCAATTGTAGCATTGACTAGGCCTAAAATGTTACTAAAAACATTTACAGACATTTCCCCTACTGGCTGAACTTTTACTGACCAGAGGTAACAACAACCAGGTCTGCGATAGGCCCACAGTGTGGACGATAACAATACTACGCATGGTAATGCTATATGCACATTATACATACTGTGAGAGAGGCCACTCAGGATGGGAGTTCCACTCACTATCCCTTTGAGACCCCGGCTCTATCTAAAATGTAGTTTAATGCAGGTATCGATCAATAGACATTTTATTTTCAGTCAGTGCAAAACGTTTGAGTCAATGTTAGCTTAGCATAGTTCGACTGATGACTACACTCACACCCCTTCAAAACACACATATAGAAAACAAAATAAAGAAAAGAGTCGTCACCTGTGCTCTCTAAAGTCTTACAGTAGTGGTGGATATAGAGATATACATATAGATGTGCTCTAGGTTAGTGGATCAGCCGGGCATGGATAGCAGTGACGGAGCTTTAGTGTAATGTTTCAATAAGCAGTTCTGGCTACAGTAACAAGGATACATTTCTAGGGGTGATGGGTGGGTTACATTCAGCATTTACACGCAAACACGTTTGCTTTCCTTTGAGTTGTACTGTCCTGATGAAACCACTAAGTGGTGCTAAAGCACACATGAAGGATTTTTTATTTTCGAAGCTGCATATCCAAAAATGTTGTCAAAGGCAAAAAAAATTAAAATCGAATTAAAAAAACAAATAAAGATTTAGAAGATCTGTTTGGGTCAATGTTGCATGAGAAATACATCCAGGAAAATACATGTGTTTTACATGGGGCAAATTTAAGAATAAAAATATATATAGTATATTATTAAAATTAGATCCCAATCATATTTGGTATGAATGTATTTACTATAAAGACTAATTAAGGGAACCAATAAATGCTAAATTAAATATGAAATACTAAAGATATTCATAACTTAAAGTAACTGTCCAGTGAAAATCTCACTTTTTAAAAGTTGACATTCTGTTAACTCATACTCAAATAATGTTGACTCATCCTATACTTTTGTGGACAAAACATAAATTGAAGGGAAAAAAAGGACTTAAAAAAACCCACATCAAACTTGTATCTCAAACAGACCATTAAAAAAATGGCTCATTGGCTGAGCTGGCCAATCAGCTGTTGATTTGCATGACCGGTATACACCCAAAACATTCTGTTGTTGGGGTACACCCATACCACTCCAACACACAAAAACTGCTTCTTAACATAATTACTATTTCACTCATATTGTAATTAATTATAGGTCATATCTCAGAAATCTGGACAGTTTAAATATTTGGGACAACAAAGGGAGAATTATCTTATTTAAAATGACATCTTAGGGTGTTCTCTGAGAAAAGTAAAATACTGACATAGGATTAACTTACAAATAAAGTAAAACCACAAACTCCAACTGCTGTAATGACAATTTTAGGAACAGCCCTTATAATAAAAAGTTTACTTCGTGTGTACATTGGGGGAAGTGTTCCGTGAACAAAATTTTGAGCAGTACATGCAAAATCAACAACACTTAATGATTTACTGTACATGATATGCGACTCTGCATTGCCTATTCTCATAGCTACCCACAACAAAGTAGTTACTGCCTGGGCAAATATGTCATCTTGATCTTCGTGCGTTTGTCAAGTAATACATACATCTCTGTTGCCAGTGGAGACAGAACATTGGCGATCCTTTGATACAGAGTAATCAAGTTATTACCTGTTAAATACTGTTTTAGGAACGCCAATTACTTTAAAAAGATAAATAACTTAATACTGAAGAAAACATGGTATTAGGCCCATTAAAGTCATAGACAGCAGCTTTCAACGAGATTATGTCCAGTTTAGAAATGTGGTTAATGAATCTAGTCCATCTGTTGGCTTTTGTCAGATTTTCTTGTGGGGTCCTATTGGTGACCTAAGTAGTATAGTTGCAGCCTACTTCAGGTCACCGCATTACTTCGCATCTTTCCCAATCATTAAAACTGCCAGAACATATAGAGACGCTAAAGTGTATTTACAAATGTCAAGCAATAATAAGTCATGGCCAAATACGCCAATGTATAATTTTGCCCTCAACTTTCCTCATATAGTGAAAATGGTCAGGCAGCTAGTATGATAGACCTTCACTCCATACTTTCTTCAGCACCAGGTAAGACACAATTTCCACCATGAGAAAGTGAACCCAGACCCACATTGTAAACCTCCCAGATGCACAAATAAAACGTTTTTAAAAATAAACACATGAAGAAACGCAACAAAAGTGTGACAGGTGTTGCTATGTACCATGCTCAAGCCTGCCCTGCAAGTCTCCTGGCTGTGCATGCCACCCTTACCCCGAGTTCTAAACACACACACAACGCTCTTTCACACTCACACAAACACACAGACTCCAGTCCTCTATGAGCGATATTTATACATTTTATAACAAAATGATGACATGGCGAGAGGGATGGAAGACAGGTCAGTTTCCCTGATGCCACAACAACTCCTGATGTGATAGGAGAGGCATGGTAGTGGGGTGGAGACTGAGACAATGGTTATCCAATGAGCTCTCCCAACTGCCGTGTTGTGTTACGTGATGTCATAATACTCGCCAAAAAGATCATCTAAGGCCACAATGTTCATCAAGAAAGGAGTGGAAACACTGGAAATGAAGAGGAGAAAAGACAATCAGCCACACACCCTTTTTTTTTAAAGGTCCATTACGTAGTTGTGAGTAT
This sequence comes from Salvelinus alpinus, assembly GCF_045679555.1. Lineage (NCBI taxonomy): Eukaryota > Metazoa > Chordata > Actinopteri > Salmoniformes > Salmonidae > Salvelinus > Salvelinus alpinus. The sequence goes on along the minus strand of NC_092115.1, from coordinate 33,815,344 downwards.
GACCTGACATTTCAGATAGAAATTAGAGTTATAGTTTAAGTTATAGTCTAAGTTTATTTTTGCTTCTTTTTGCTTTCGGTTTTCAGCTTCAAACAGCTGAAAACTACAATATTTTGGGTTATTACTGGTTATAAAGATATTCACAGCAGTCTGCTTGTTGTATAACACAATCAGGCAAACATTTTAGAAACCAGGAAACGGCAGAGCTATTTCTACCTATTGCTCGCTTAAGAAAAGCAAAAACAGTAGTACTAGATAGAAGAACATTTTCCGACAATATTAGCCTATAGGTTAGGGAGGAGTGTCTGTGTGTAGGAAATAGAGGTAAGATGGAACACACCCCTTTATTTAAGGCACTTTAACAACTACTCTTGGAGTCCTGTTTAGGAGTCGATCCCCTGTTGAGGACTTCCTCTTCATCCTCCTCCTCTTCCTCCGTCCAGCCTCCCAGACGCAGCGGGGTGGGCATACTAGACAGGTGGACTGCTGTGTGGCCGCTGTGCGTCTGCGAACCTGATTGCATAGAGGGTCGGCGCATAAGACAGTTGATCAACTGGATGTCATAACCCAACATGCTCCATCTGACTTAGCCAAGATCCTAAGTAAAACAGATGAATGACTGTTACGTACCAGTGTTGCTGATTAGATCTCTCATTGGCATTGGGTTCTGCCACTGGCCTGATGTTCTCTGGTGGGGGAGCGAGTTCTGTTGGTGGACCTAGAGACAGAAAAGGACACGTGTGCGTACTAGGGCTGACCCCATTTAGTCGACTGGTCGATAGGCTGTTGGTGGACCGAGAATTTTTTAGTCGAACAGTTGCAAAATCTTTTTTTTAATGGCACGTCTTGATTGACGCCAGTTTCAGTGGACTAATCCGTTGCGGAGGCCGTGGAGATGGCATACCAGTATCACCAGTAGTACACTTACTGTTAACACCCATCATTTCTAATCTACAATGTTTGTTTGGTTACCGTAATTTCTGTTAATGCATTCAATATTATTATTATTATTATAGTCTTTTACAGTTCTCATTGTCAGGGTGGACACGCTGTTTGCAGAGGGCACAACTTAAACTACAATTGTGAGAAACAAGTTTTGGTTTATTTCATTCCATTTACGAGTTGTCAATTTATTCACTGTTTCGTTTGGAGCGCTCCTGTCAATGTTGAGGAAGGATACGCACCCGATTACGCATAGAAGTAAGCCTTGGCTGTCGGGCCTGCATGCAAATGTAGGCTTATAAATGTGCCCATTTGGGGATCTGATAGTATTTCTGATCGTCTTAACTCTCCACCACTAATGAGCTGTGGAGCTACTAAGTAATTTTTTCTTCACCTCAAAACAGCAAGTAAAGGAGTTCTGTTTTTATATCCATTGAGAATGACAATAGTTCCTTAATGTAGCATACTTGAAAAGTATTTCCAGCTCTCTTCCTTTTGATAATCACCCAGCGAGAAAGGGAGAAACAAAATGTAATCGTCTGATCCGGTGGGAACGTCATAAAATAGGCCTACCTGATTACTTATTATCCATTGCGCAAATAGCCTACAGCTGTGCCTGTCCAGAGCTCACTGGCTCATGAAACTCCAGAATACTTTAATATAATGTTGCAAATTTGTTAGTACAATGTTTCAAGTTCCTCGCAGAAAGGTCATGCGTAGTCAGCTGCAACGTTTTTATTCGTTGGCTTTATGTATGCTAATTTTACATAGTCCCATAGGGCGGCGCACAATTGGCCCAGCATCGTCCGGGTTAGGGTTTGGCTCGGGGTAAATAAGAATTTGTTCTTAACCGACTTGCCTAAAGGTTCAATAAAATACAATTAAAATAAAAAAATAGTTGGCAATGGTAATATTTGATTAAGATTTGTATAATTGTTCATTTAGATATCATTTTTATTAAATCACATGACAATAATTTTGAGAACTTTATTATAAAAGAAATGAAACTGTTCCACGAAAATGTGCATATGAAAATCATAACTGGCACACGGATCGGTAGAAATGACAAGATAAATTGGCACTCCAAATGGGAAAAAAGTTGCCGACCCCTGGTATAGCCTATTACTGGCAACTTCGGGAGCGTAATGGCAGAATCTGCGAAGGCCAGAAGCATCAACGGGAGGTGGTGGTTCGGGAACAGGTTTTGTTTCTCCTGGTTAGGCTACCTTGATCTCTTGCTCCCTCTTGTGTAATTGTCTTAATTATTTAATCAGTGTGCTTAAAGCATCAGACAAGCTCAGTAGCCTACATATAGTTGATTTTATTAAAAACACATAGGCTGTGTCTACATATGGAATAACACACTTATTAAAGTTGACCAGCCGATTGGTCGAAAGAACAGACGACTCTTGGTCGACCAAGATTTGTTTTAGTCGGGGACAGCCCTAGTGTCACAGTTAAATAAACATAAGGACCCTGAGGTCATCCCTTTGAGGTTACCTACCTCATGCATGTAAATAGCATGGAGACTCATCTCGGCCAAGGCAAACTCTGAAAGCATTGTCGTGCTCCTGATCCGAGAGTCACTGGCTGACATGCTGAGGAAATAACAACAAGCTATTATTAGCAAGCCTAAAAAACATCTAAATACACTTTTATTCATCACTTAATCCAACCACTTTCAGCTAACCTCAATATCAAATCAATAACACACTTTTGGCTTGCAAGTATCTAATCAAGCAACACTTTTGTGTTATAGAACAACCTAAACTTTGTGTGTTGTGGAGTGCGTTTGCAGAGCGTGGAGTCTGTTTACCTACCTGTCAATGACAGTGCGGTCGCTGCAGTACATGGTGCTGTCGGGGTGGGTGGAGGGCAGGAGAACATGCGAGTGGGATCGGCTGGCGTGGGGGAGCTGGGAGTGGGAGATGGACAGCGAGGCCAGGACGCTGGCGGCGGCAGAGGCAGCCGTGCTGGGAGGGACGAAGCGGCGGTCTCGGCCGGGTAGGCCTGACGCTGTCAGAATAGGGTGGGCTAGGACACTGGCCAATAGGTTGTCAGGCTGGACAGGAAAACATAACCCAGAGATACAGAGGTCAGTATACAAGAAAGCTGAAAAATAACACAACATAATGTAATCCAATACTAAACAAAAATCTTTGAGAAATGACAATACATTGACATCATTGTTGGATGAAACCGTTTGAATGAGAGTAGGGGTGCTGATACAGAGTGTTGAGGCAAATATCTTCCTGTGTACTAACTGTGACTGACTAGGAATTGGTGGTGGTGAGTTAGTCACTCACTGCGTTGCCGGACTCGTTGGAGAGCAGTGAGGAGCAGAGCGGGGCCTCAGAGAGCAGCAGCTGGGTGGGGGGTCCTCCTTGAGCGTCCTGGTGCACCTTCTCCTTCAGATGGCTGATGAACACTGAGCTCTCCTGGGGGGGCTGCCAGTGGGGGTTCTTGATGGTGAAGTGCATCAGGGACAGCTCAGTCTTGCCGTTCTCAGCCTGCTGGTACACAGATGCCTCTGTCTGGCCCTCTGACATCCACTGCAAAGACAACCGGTTATACATCCCTCACAGGAACTTTGCCCAACAAAAATATGAATTAACACCATTATACAGAAGTAGTCACTAATATCAGGACAACAACAACACACACGAAGTGAAAACTGATTTGTAATAGCATGTACAGTATTGACTGATAACTTATCTGACAATTAACAGTGTTAGTCTCTCATTTCAACATGCAAAATTACAAATGCTTTCGTAATAATGACACGATAAATCTTTCCCAATACGGTAAACACCCTAAATGAGTGAACGGTAAAGCAGCAGAGACGACCTGAACTCACCAGTGGGTTTCCGTGGCGACGGATGTCCATCTGTGCAAAGGAGCAGATATCGCCAACTCCGACCACCTCCACGGTGAAGTTCCTGAAGAAGTCGATGATCTCCAGGGACTTGTTCCTCAGGAGGAAGATGAGGATGAAGGGTGTGACAATGGGGCTAAGCAGTTCCTCCAGGATGAACACCTAAACAGACAGAACACTGGTGAGTTATACTAGAAAGGGATTTGTATTGGGAAGATATGTTCAGACTTCAGATACGCAAGCTTAAAGGGATACGTCGGGATTTTGGTAATGCCCTTAATCTCCTTCCCCAGTCAGATGAACTCGTGCATACCATTTATGTGTCGCGGTGTTCAGTACGAAGGAAGTTGGAGGTAGTTTTGCGAGCCAATGCTAACTAGCAATGACTAGAAGTTCTTGGGTATCTGATAGCATATAGCCTGCGCCATCCTTCATTGACGTCAATGAGAGAGAGTTGCGAGAACAGTGAAGAACTCGGATCTCAAGTCTGACTACTTTACATAGTGTCACCCAAACAAATGTTTAAAGTGCTGTAACATCAATTCATTCCTGTGTGGGGAATGTCATATTATGGTGAATTCATTTGAATTGGAGTGTACATAAATAACTACTTACAATTAAAGCACTTGTTTAGGTATTGAGTCATTCAAAGAAGTCAGCCTATGTTAAGCCCTTACATGTCTGTTACAAGAACAATTTAATTTCAGACCGTATGCCATAAAGCCATATAAAGTTCAGTAATTCCTTTCCATCTAAGGTGAAGCCAATGAGCCGTCTATTTACTGTCTGGCCCTTCTCACCCACCGCTTTGTACTGAAACAGCTGTGCCACCTCGTCCCGGGTCTCACTCTTGTTGGCGTTATCCCTCCAGTGGTCTGGCATGTAGTGGATGTGAGCCAGAACACACTGCAGCAGCTGCTCCGGGCACCACACCATGTGTTCGTCTGGGATGAACGACCTGAGAGGGCATATTCACAAAGACGTCACCTCTCTTTTTCACACAACACATATGACATGGATCATGGATGGACTGGTATGTTTGTGGGTTTAACATAGGTTGAATTTCTTTATGGATAGACTTTCCCTAGAGCTCCCTCCCTTCTACCGCCTCGCTCATTCCTCATCAGATCTGTTAGAATTGGTGGAGTGGCAACCATATTGTGGAAACTAGGTTGAGCTGTTCCATACCAACTCATCCGCAATGGGAAACGGGAAGGAACGACTTCTTTGAATGAAACACAACCAGTACAAGATCATCGCGAAAGGTCACCATTCCCTCTGTGGATGCCATTTTGTCTCCTCACTCACCTGGTGATGGTGATGACCACTCCCAGCACAGTGATGGCGGTCAGGATATGCTGCACGGTCAAAACATCCTCGTCGTACACGGTCAGCGCAATGAGCACGGCCAGCACCGAGCCCGAGAAAAACGCCACGTTCTTGGCCAGCACGGTCAGCAGCGGTGAGGTGAACGAGTTCATGTACTTGGAGGTGGGCTTGTAGCCGCGGCCCAGCCTGCCGTGCAGCTCGTGGTCCAGCTCGTTGAAGTGGCGCAGGTAGAGGCGGCCGTACAGGGACCAGCGGCGTGCTCCCAGACTCCCCGGCTCCCTCCTGATGACCTCGGTGTAGCTGAAGAAGGCGTAGAGCACCTGCCACACCAGGATGAAGGGGCAGAGGAGCAGGTTGGCCACGCCCATCAGAAGAATGACCCGGCTCAGCTGCTGGGCCAGCTCCAGGCGGTTGCCTGCACGCTTGTACTTGGGGTGCAGGTTCCATTTGTTCTGGAAAAGCGATCCCGGACCCCAGAAGAGAATCAGCTCAAAGTTGTACTTGAGGCCCTGGGTGAGGAACACCAGATTGCCCAACAGGGGGAGCTGTAACTGTACAGGTAACAGGGACTTGTTGACCATGGCCACCATGTAGTTCTTGAAGCGCAGGATGCGGTGGTAGATGTCCAGCTCAGTTAGCTCCTTCTTGTGGATGCACATCTGCTGCTCCCGCTGCAGGCTGATCAGACGGTCCTGCACCTCCTGCCACGTGAAGTTACACAGCTCGCCCTGGAATGGCAAAAGGGCAGAAGTCAAAGGTGTTCAGAGATTGTACCGTGATAAGAGGGACTCGTGCGTAAGGCGGGGTGGGCATGACGACAAACATTTATCTTGACGTCTTTTGAAACCATTGTAATCCAAGCAATCTTATTTTGCTGAAACAGTTGCTAAAACTACCTCGAACCAGTTTCATGAGACTGTGGGATCACGCCTTACCATTCCGATCTTCAGTGCTTTGATGTAGAACTGTCGGATCTCCCAGTAGTGGAGGATGTTGCAGAAGACCTTGATCATCCGGTAGACCCAGAAGATGGCTGCCATGATGAGCAGGAAGATGATCCAACTGTTCTCCTGGATCCTACAGAGGAGAAGAAAGGATGACAAAGGGGGGAAAAATAAACATTTAAGATTCATGTTTTTGGTCCCTGTTTGACATCAGTGGTTCATTCCACGTAGTGGAAAATGCATGCATTTGTGAATCTGTATACAGAGGTGTGGGAAGATGGCACGAGACATTCATCAGCTGCATAAAGAGCAGGTCAAAATCATTCATTTTCACCATTGATGTATGACCAAAATAACCATCTACAAATGAGAGTAAAGGAGCCTTATGAATTTGTTGCTTTAAGACTCCTCACGGGTGACCTGAACCAACCACTTGTTGTAATTAAGCTGTGGGGCCTGAGAGGTAGAGCTCTGCTACCCGACCAGCCCGACGGGCATGTTTTTTCATCAATAACTAGGGTACGGGCAGGGCTCGGGTATCACTAAATTGATCACTAACATTTTGAAGCGGAGCCATTTGCACATGCTCTGCTGCGCATTAGACATATCTGACTAAGATCATAACATGGTGTCAGAAATGCTTCAACCTCGTCAAATATAAGACAGGAGAGATTATTTCACAAAAAATAAGTTTAGAGATGACGAAAAGTAGCTAACAGCTGTCTCATGTCTCTTCATTAAGCGGAGCAGCCCAAGTGGTGCCGTTGCTATGGATACTCACAGACTCAGGGCCGCCATAAGAGTGCATGCAGAGTGACAGAGGAGCAGCTAATGGACTTACAAAATGGAGGAAGTTATTTCTGATTTGGGAAAGGATTTGGCAGAAGCAATCGAGCCTGGGTAGGGCCTGAACGTCACTTGCATGGGTGGGGCTCGGGCTTAAAATTCACGCCCGTGCAAGGCTCTACTGAGAGGTATCTTCAGATACTGCACTCCTGTTCACAGTTTGTGGCTTGGATATGTCTCAGTAAAAGTCTCTCCTGCGTATCAGAGAATTGCTAAGAATCACCTGGGAAAGTATCCCATTTCAAAATACAGAACAAGTCACACAGGTTATTAGCTAGCTAGCCATCCTGGTAAACAAATTCAGGAGTATAATTTTGAAATTAAAAACCAAATACAAACAACGTGACAAAGTTAGGCTACTTCCTGATTTGTGTGACATCTCTTTCATTTCAAGACCAACTCAATGATGAAACGGAGAGGAGTTGGGGGGAGCAGACTAAGTCAGTAGTTCTAAAATGGTGGGACATGCTGTTCCTGGGTTAGAATTCCTAGCAGTGGTGTGTAGTCATCTTCTATATAAACACCCATTCAGTCACTGAAGTTTTTAGGGGGGGTCAACTATAACCCCGCAGTCTAGGATTGTGTGCAGAATCAGATTAACGATATTGCAAAAGACAAGCAAGATGGTTTATCCATTTTGGAAAAAGATTCCGCTGTGGTGGTGGAGGTGGGGTCTGGGTCTTGCTGCAGCACTAGGGGATGTCATGTGGTCCACAGGCTGCCTGCCCAGATTTCACAGTGATTCCTTCCAGCTACTGAGTCTCACCATTCAGGGACTATCCATTACATTGTTTTCCCTGGTACTACTCTGAACACAGATACACAAATAGCCTGCTCCAGGAACCAGTCATACACTACAGGCTGGCGGTGTTGCAACTTGCCTAGTGTTTACAAGTGTTTTAGGAGAAGGCTATGTGAATATGCAGGGCTATAAATCAGTCATAGCAAGATATATACTTAAGTGAATCTTAAAAAAAAAAAATTTTTTTTTTACACTTAATTTAGTATTTTGAAATAAACAGTTAAATGTACAGTAGTTGCTAGGCTGTATAAATCCCATAGAGAATGCTAACTAAATGCTAATGAGCACATTGCAAACATTTTATACAGTCTCAAACACCACGTGACTGGGAACTACAGGTAAGCTTCATAATGAAAAATGATGTCACAGGTGAAATGAAGCACACAATCTTCTTTATCTCCTAACGTATTGCACAAGTTGACTGCAGGTACTTACTTAAAAAGTAGCTACAAATATTCAAATGTATAAAAGATATTGAAAGAAATTGTTTCAATGCTGTTGACGGCATTGAAAAACCATCCCATGGCTATTTCCAAATAACCCAGTATGTTGCACGGAACTTAATTTCTCTTTCAGATATGTCTTTGACAGAGAAGTCATGAGTACCAAAGCTTTTGCTCGGTAGGCATAACTAACAAAGCTCTTCAACACAAGGTTTCACAGCACGCATTACTCAAATAATCAAACTTCACTAAAAACAGCAGCCCTTCCCTCGGTCCATTGAACACAATTAGACTTAAGTGCTCGACAGCAATCCAAATTAGTTCAATTAATGACCACTTCCAATTAGGTAATAGGAAAGACAATAATAAGACTGCCACTCAAAAGAGCTCATTTTACAATTAACATCTCTGATACACAACTAAATGGACTCATCATAATGTTCTGAGTGGAAGAATAACCCAAAGGCCATGTGAAAGTAGGCCAATGCTCTGTGCTCCACATTGTATCTCTATGAATGTGAGCCCATCTTACAGTAAAACCATATCTCACACAAATCTAATAAGCAAATATTAGCCTCGGAATGACTGGTCATAATCACATTATGCTGGACAAATAAAATCCCTTTTTTCAACCCTGATGAAGTTCTGCAGGCTCTAGATATATATATATATATACCCTGGTATTACTGTGGCCTTGTCAATACACAATTTAAATGAAAAAGGATTTAGATTCTGACATTGGTTGTGGTAAGACAAGTGTACATCAGGGACGTGTACATCATGCACTCAAGCACCTTCGTTTCTGCCAGATCATGTACAAAAACAATAAACCTGAACTGGCAAGAGATAACTATCTCTACTCAACTACACATTCTTATAGCCAACCACACACACACAAAAGTTTGGGGTCACTTAGAAATGTCCTTGAAAGAAAAGAAAATGTATTGTTCATTAAAATAACATCAAATTCATCAGAAACATAGTGTAGACATTGTTTCGGTTGTCCTCTAGCTGGAAAGGGTAGATTTTTATGGAATATCTACATAGGCGTAGAGGCCCGTTATCAGCAACCATCACTCCTGTGTTCCAATGGCAAGTTGTGTTAGATAATCCAAGTTAATCATTTTAAAAGGCTAATTGATCGTTAGAAAACCCTTTTGCAATTACATTAGCACGGCTGAAAACTGTTGTTCTAATTAAAGAAGCAATAAAACTGGCCTTCTTTACACTAGTTGAGTATCGGGAGCATCAGCATTTGTGGGTTCGATTGCAGGATCAAAATGGCCAGAAACAAAGAACTTTCTTCTGAAACTCAGTCTATTCTTGTTCTGAGAAATGACGGCTATTCCATGCGAGAAAATGCCAAAATTATAAACTTGGAATAGCTAACACAACGTGCCATTGGAACACAGGAGTGATGGTTGCTGATAACGGGGCCTCTGTATGCCTACGTAGATATTCCATAAAAAATCTGCCGTTTCCAGCGACAATAGTCATTTACAACATTAACAATGTCTACACTGTATTTCTGATCAATTTTATGTTATTTTAAATGGACTAATATTTTTTGCTTTTCTTTCAAAAACAAGGACATTTCTAAGTGACCCCAAACTTTTGAACGGTAGTTTATATATACAGTTGAAGTCAGAAGTTTACATACACTCAGGTTGGAGTCATTAAAACTCGTTTTTCAACCACTCCACAAATCTCGTTAACAACCTATAGTTTTGTTAAGTCGGTTAGGACATCTACTCTGTGCATGACAGGTCATTTTTCAAACAATTGTTTACAGACAGATTATTTCACTGTATCACAATTCCAATGGGTCAGAAGTTTACATACACTAAGTTGACTGTGCCTTTAAACAGCTTAGAAAATTCCAGAAAATGATGTCATGGATTTAGAAGCTTCTGATAGGCTAATTGACATCCTTTGAATCAATTGGACGTGTACCTGTGGATATATTTCAAGGCCTACCTTCAAACTCAGTGTCTCTTTGCTTGACATCATGGGAAAATCAAAAGAAATCAGCCAAGACCCCAGAAAAAAAAATTGTAGACCTCCACAGGTCTGGTTCATCCTTGGGAGCAATTTCCAAACGCATGAAGGTACCACGTTCATCTGAACAAACAATAGTACGCAAGTATAAACACCATGGGACCACGCAGCCGTCATACCGCTCAGGAAGGAGATGCGTTCTGTCTCCTAGAGATGAACATACTTTAGTGTGAAAAGCGCAAATCAATCCCAGAACAACAGCAAAGGACCTTATGAAGATGCTGGAGGAAACAGGTACAAAAGTATCTATATCCACAGTAAAACCAGTCCTATATTGATAAAACCTGAAAGGCCGCTCAGCAAGGAAGAAGCCACTGCTCCTAAACCGCTTTAATAAAGCCAGACTACGGTTTGCAACTGCACATGGGGACAAAGATTGTGCATTTTGGAGAAATGTCCTCTGGTCTGATGAAACAAAAATAGAACTGTTTGGCCATAATGACCATCGTTATGTTTGGAGGAAAAAGGGGGAGGCCTGCAAGCCGAAGAACACCATCCCAACCGTGAAGCACGAGGGTGGCAGCATCATGTTGTGGGGGTGCTATGTTGCAGGAGGTACTGCTACACTTCACAAAATAGATGGCATCATGAGGATGGAAATTTATGTGGATATATTGAAGCAACATCTCAATATCAGTCAGGAAGTTAAGGCTTGGTCGCAAATGGGTCTTCCAAGTGGACAATTACCCCAAGCATACTTCCAAAGTTGTGGCAAAATGGCTTAAGGACAACAAAGTCAAGGTATTGGAGTGGCCATCACAAAGCCCTGACCTCAATCCCATAGAAAATTTGTGGGCAGAACTGAAAAAGCGTGTGCGAGCAAGGAGGGCTACAAACCTAACTCACTTACACCCGCTCTGTCAGGAGGAATGGAACAAAATTCACCCAACTTATTGTGGAAAGCTTGTGGAACGCTACCCAAAACGTTTGACCCAAGTTAAACAATTTAAAGGCAATGCTACCAAATACTAATTGAGTGCATGTAAACTTCTGATCCACTGGGAATGTGATGAAATCATTCCCTCTACTATAATTCTGACATTTCACATTCTTAAAATAAAGTGATGATCCTAACTGACCTAAGACAGGGAATTTTTACTCGAAGTAAATGTCAGGAATTGTGAAAACTGAGTTTAAATGTATTTGGCTAAGGTAAATAAACTTCCGACATCAACTGTATATATACACACACACATAATCCATCTACCAATACATCTATTAACAGGCTGACTACACCGCTCGCGTCGTGTGCGCGAGCATTGCAAAATAAATTTAGAAATCTATATTATTCAATTATTGCACCCACACTTCTCGCGCGTGCCAACGAGCGTCTGCGTTGCCAAGGGCAAAAATAGAAATCAGTTCTATTTGTGACGCAGATCGCACTGCAAGTCCTGCCTCTCCCATCTCCTCATTGGTTTATAGAAGCAGGTACCCACGTGCCATCTCCTCATTGGTCATACCCACGTGCAATCTCCTCATTGGTCATACCCACGTGGGTGACTGAAAGACGAACGAGGTCAGTGGCGGTAATGCACCTCATTTATTAAAGTTGCCAATTGCAATACAAAGTCAAGATAAGAAAAAGCCTAGAAGGAGATGACTAGAAACGATTCGATTCACCGTTTTATGTTTGGATTAATTGCTGGAGTAGAGGACCTTTTGCATTTCAGGTAAAATAAAAACTCAATGTTTATATCCCAGGACAAATTAGCTGGCAACAGCAAGCTAGCTAAATAGGACAAATTAGCTAGCAAGTGCAAGCTAGCTAGCTAAATTACCATAATTCTTTAATGCTTTTCGACCTGTCCCCAAATTAATGTAATTGGTTCAGAGTTTGTTTTAATATTTTAACCTGCGTGTCGTGATCACGTTTGGTGTGGGGGGACAAAATAAATGTATGCACTATGGCGCAAGATTGCGCACACGCTCAGCCGGTTTGGGTTCCGTGTAAGACAATACTGATTGACGTACCTCTCAGTGCACTGCTGGCTTGGTAGGATGGCATCAGGCAGAGTGACCTTGTTTCTGTCCAGGGGGTTCTGGCCAGGTCCTGTATGGTTCACTGCCCGATTGGCAAACAGGATATCATACTCCACACAGTTGAACAGGAATGTTGTGAATGTGACCACAAACAGGAACTGACTGCAATAAGGAGTTTGAGATGTTGGGGTTAAACATTAGCCGATATAAACTTTGAATATTGTCTTAAAAAGTAAAAAATATCTTACAATAGCATGAGGATTGTAAATAAATCGATATACTTACAAAAGTTCAAAGAACTCTGATAACATCATACAGGCAAAGCCATTCTTCTGATGGAACTGATAGATGTGGAAATTCAAGTTAAGAAAAACAAAGAATTAAAGGGAAATTCCACCTCATAACTTCATATTCATCATCTCCAACACCATACCAGTGTATACATAAGTGAGGTGTCTACATATGCGTTTCTATAAAGACAATAAGGTCCAAAAATATGCTTCTCTGTAACACCACAAGGTAGGATTTAAAAGTAAAAAGACAGTTATTTTTAAAACCTGCAAAGAGTTTAGCCAGGGGGAGGGTATTTTCTTGCTCTCACGTCACCGCAAATCAAACATGTTCAAAAATCACTCGTTTTTTATGCTTTAACTTTTGATGTCATCATGTACAACTTTTTAAATTTGATTATTTTCTACAAAAAGTCGAATTTCAGCATTTTGACATATGTAGACAATGATATTGTGCTGGAGATAATGAAATTGAGGTTGAAAAGTGGTGGAATTGCCCTTTAAGGGTTGTCACACCCTACAAAACAATTACTCTGAAGTAACCTTTGATGCTTAATCGAATAATAACCATGTATGTTTTTATTTATTTTTTAAAGTAGACCTAATACATCCCATGGAGAAAGAAAGAAAACAACAAAGCAACTTGAAGTGAACCAGTCTGGCATCAATATCATTAAAGTACAGAGCATTTGTTCTGGAAGAACACACATAATTGAAAGTCGTTCTCCTGAGGCAAGTGCCTAATTTAAAGTCACTGTGCATCATAAATTGCATTTGTATCTTGCGACATCATACAGCCTGAATTAGATTAAAATGTCAAAACTGTGTCTGAAATTGCTTCTTTATAAATTAGATCATTAGGTGACAGTAGAGAAACACACATTATAAAGCTGCATTTTTAAACATCATCTTGAAAGAAATTATTCATACCAACCCAATAAGCCACAGCATATACAGTGTCTTCGGAAAGTATTCAGACCCTTTGACTTTTTCCACATTTTGTTACATTACAGCCTTATTCTAAAACTGAGAAAATAAAACAATTTCCTCAGCAATCTACACACAATACCCCATAATGACAAAGTGATAACAGGTTTGTAGAAATGTTAACAAAACATAAGTATTCGGACACTTTGCTATGAGACCTGAAATTGAGCTCAGGTGCATCCTGTTTCCATTGATCATCCTTGAGATGTTCCTACAACTTAATTGGAGTCCATCTGTGGTAAATTCAATTGATTGGACATGATTTGGAAAGTTTCACACTTGTCTATATAAGGTCCCACAGTTGACAGTGCATGTCAGAGCAAAATCCAAGCCATGAGGTTGAAGGAATTGTCCGTAGAGCTCCGAGACAGGATTGTGTCGAGGCACAGATCTAGGGAAGGGTACCAAAACATTTCTGCAGCATTGAAGGTCCCCAAGAACACTGTGAACTCCATTATTCTTAAAGGGAAAAAGTTTGGAACCACCAAGACTCTTCATAGAGCTGGCTGCCGGGCCAAACTGAGAAATCGGGGGAGGAGGGCCTTGGTCAGGGCGGTGACCAAGAACCCAATGGTCACACTGACAGAACTCTAGAGTTCTTCTGTGGAGATGGGAGAACCTTCCAGAAGGACAACCATCTTTGCAGTACTCCACCAATCAGGCCTTTATGGTAGAGTGGCCCGACAGAAGCCACTTCTCAGTAAAAGGCACATGACAGCCTGCTTGGAGTTTTCTAAAGGCACTCAGACCATGAGAAACAAGATTCTCTGGTCTGATGAAACCAAGACGGAACTCTTTGGTCTGAATGCCAAGCGTCACGTCTGGAGGAAACCTGGCACCAACCCTACGGTGAAGTGTGCTGTGGGTATGTTTTTCAGTGGCAGGGACTGGGAGACCAATCAGGATCAAGGCAAAAATGAACGGTGCCAAGTACTGAGAGATCCTTGATGATAACCTGCTCCAGAGTGCTCAGGACCTGGGACTGTGGCGAAGGTTCACCTTCCAACAGGACAACGACCCTAAGAACACAGCCAAGACAATGCAGGAGTGGCTTCGGAACAAGTTTTGAATGTCCTTGAGTTGCCCAGCCAGAACCTGGACTTGAACCCGATCGAACATCTCTGGAGAGACCTGAAATTAGCTGTGCAGCATCACTCCTCATCCAACCTGACAGAGCTTGAGAGGATCTGCAGAGAAGAATGGGAGAAACTCCCCAAAAACAAGTGTACCAAGCTTGTAGTGCCATACCCAAGAAGACTCAAGGCAGTAATTGCTGCCAAAAGGTGCTTCAACAAAGTAAAGGGTCTGAATACTTATGTAAATGTGATATTTAAGTTTTTACTTTTTAGGAAATTAGCAAAAAAATATATAATTTAAACTGTTTTTGCTTTGTCGTGATGGGGTATTGTGTAGATTCAATTTTAGAATAAGGCTGTAACCTGACAAAATGTGGAAAAAGTCAAGGGGTCTGAACACTTTCCGAAGGCATTGTATATTGCCAGAGAAACATGTTTTATCACAACATTTGTTAAAAGGATATTCTTGTGAAAAAGTTGTCCAGATTCTTGATATGGTGCCATGAGTCTGCAAATTTGGGGTGGGAAAAAAGAGATTTAAAGAAACCATTACTTTTTTCCCCCCTCAACAAAACAGCAACAACAGTTTTGATCAGGTATGATTCGAAGAAAACAACAACTTTAAGTGAATCTAGTGCCTGTGCTTATAAGTGATTGGGGGGAGGGAATCAATAGTTACATATAGGGATACTTATTTTGATGATACATTGTATCGTTTTGACAATATTGCAATATTATTTTTGTGCTAGTTGGCTGTACCTGCACCAAAACTCCAGTATTTTTCCTTCATACTTTGTCCTCCATTTTCTTTTTAAATAGAAAGACAATTTGTTTTAGCACTTTTATTTCCATGACTGATCAAAACTCGTTTTGTCATGGCTCTCGTCCCTTTGCAGCAGATACTGTATATGGTGAGCAATATGTTTGGAACATCGAATCACAATACATATAGAATTGTGAGAATCCTAATGCCTATCATATCGGCACCTAAATATCGAGATAACATCTTATCGTGAGGTCCATGGGAATTCCCATTCCTAGTGCTTATAGGAAACAGGAATCGTGTCATTACAAGAAATCACATATCTCTCCAAATCATATTGTACTATAAGATAGCGTTATGTCTAGCCCTGATAGCTAGGACAATATATGTTATGTAATATAACTGGTACAGTACCTCTCAGGCCCTCTGGCACATGTACTAATAGGTCCTCTTCCCCGTGAGGTGAGTCCTCCTCAAAGTCCTCAATCCGCTGGTACTCCTGGTAGGTTTCTAAGTTGGCCATAGTGCTTCACATTCTCCCTGCACCTCCTCCAACAGGCAAGTTGGGAACACACACACACAGTGTTATTGTGGCGTTGGTTTTCTATGCAGTTGCTACCTAGTTAACAACATTCGTTTAAACGAAATCAGACAGGTGAGGGGGGTTGCTAGGTAACTTACTGTACGTTAACTATTATGCTAACGTTAGCTATATAACATTAACGTTACATACAATGTGGCGTTGAATGGTTACCTATCACCAACAAAGCAATAAACCAGCAAGTAGCTAGCAAGGTATGTAGTTAACTGTTCTTACCACTCTCAGCTTATTTTCTTGCTAGTCAGTCAGCCAACGTTCCTCGTTGATCCGTGACTGTCTTGACGTTATGCTGATACGGTACCGTTACGTTAGCTATGTGGCTAGCTAGCTGTTGTTCCCTTCTCGGTCCATTCGCTGGATTCTGATTTCAAGTGGCCTGGATTTCTACGTTAATTGTCGCGCTATTAGCTAGAATATCCACTGTTATATATATAACTAATAACCATTTAGGGTTGATAACTATTTATGGTAGATAACCGCGTTAGCTAGCTAGATCATTTGAGGTGGGCTTCCACTGTTCTGTCTTTCACAAACAAACCTCAACGAAACATCATTTGACGTCACTTGGTTTTAACGATCGTCACTTCCTCAAGACGATTTCCCCATTCCCCTTTTCACAAATGGAAGACATCGTTGTCAATGATGATCAAGAAAATGAGCAATAAATTTTTTTAGTTATTGCCATATTGTTTTTCGTGAGCAAAATGCATGTTTTGTTATTATTGCCAAATACAGTCAAATGTAAATTAGATGCATTCTGGGATTTGTGTCAATATGGCAGCCTGGATGTTGTTCAAGCTTGTAGCCAAAGAACTAACCCTGTTGTACACTTCTGAGCTAAGTGCTCAGTTTATTTGCATTTTGTTAAATTTCCGTGAAAAAAATAAATTCAACACCACAGCAACACAAGATTTATATAGACAGCCACGTTAGGACAACTTGCTAGTCGACTAATGCCGGTAGCCAGCTGATCAGGGGCCTGTTGCACAAAACTAGGATAAGGGATTAAGCCAGGATATCTTGGTGATCCTGGCTCAATTGATCCGTAATCCGGTTGCACTAAAGATGGATAGGGGGCAGGAGGATATGTTATGGTATAAATTACCATGGAGATTTATTCTGTGGAGCTAGCCTGCTCCAGACCAGGCTAAATTCCAGGATCTATTTAATCTCATCCCTAATGTCAGTCAGCAGTCACCACAAATGGAAACCAATATTTATTTCACTGCTCACTATACATTGTTATCACATATAACTAGACCCACTGTTATTATTTAAACGTTTGTGATCATTAATTTCAATGATTTTGGATAAAAAATGATTTTTAGATGATGTTGCTATCATTAGATAATTTACAGTTTCCCATAGACTATAAGGCTATATATAAAATGATAGAATATTAGGGCCACAGAGGGGAAAAAAACACAAGTCATAATATTGTAACCAGTTGTTTTAAAGGAGGACAGTTGTTAAAATGACAGATGTGGGGCATTTCGTGAAATTGTACTTCAGTATGGTTTCATAAACAAAGACATGCTGATGTGCCAGAATATTAAGTATCACATTGTCATAAGTATCAAAACTGTAAAAACAATATGTAGCTTTTCTGCAGAAAGAACCAGCCTCATAAATTTATGACTTTATCCTTTTTCTTCAGTGTGGCCCTAGTACTCTGTCATATAAACAAATACACATTCCATATGAATATAAAAACACAATGTGTAACATTATGTTCCTTTATTGAATAAGGACAAAACAAAGGAGGTAAACCATCAGCTCCTTTCGAAACTGAAGTCACAGTGACTCTACAAGATGGAAAGCACAGAATCCAAGCATATTATACAAAATGATACATACACATTCAAAGGTCTGTATATAACACACCCTGCATGTCTGCACACTAAAATAAATGCAGGACAAATCCATACACATCAACTGAACAGACAAATGAATGGATGCAGTAGCCTCCCTGCAGCCTTGTATTACACACAGTATACCGCACAAACATCATAAGAGGCCAAATTCGTCAAAAAACGAACCCAAAAAAAACCAAATTCCTCTGCCACTGCAGGACATATTTAACCAAAATTGAAAGCACACATACTAACTAAAATAATTCAACACATATTGGTCCCTCAGCAGCCGACCACTGTCGTCATCAGGGAAGATTGCCGGATTGTCCCAGTCCATGGCTGGTGGCACTCTGGGGGCCCTCTCCTTCCTCAGGCAGGCCACATTGTGGAGGACAGCACAAGCCACAGTAATATCACATGCCCTAACAGGGCTGACCCTTAATTTGTGAAGGCAGTGAAAGCGTGCCTTCAGGAGGCCAAAGGTCATTTCAACTCTGGCCCTGGTCCTGGCATGGGCATGGTTGTAGGCCTGCTGTGCTTCCTGGGGGTCTGTGAAAGGTGTCAGGAGAAAAGGCTGGCAGCCATACCCCCTGTCTCCCAGCAACACACCAGAGAATTCACCTGTCAACACAAAATCTCATCATTACTACCTCATAAACACAGTGATATTCTTGACACAGCCATGATGGTTATAAATAGGGGTTGTGTGGCTTACCTTGTGATAGGCACTGATAGATTTCAGAGGCCCGAAAGATTCTGGAGTCATGGACTGAGCCAGGCCATTTTGCCACAACATTGCTGATCACACAGTCAGCATTGCAGACCATCTGAAATCATAAGATGAGGAATATTACACCAATCAATGCACATCACTGGCAATGCAGAGTGTTCGTCAATGGACAATATCAAAAAGTTATGTTCACCTGAACATTAATGCTGTGAAAGGATTTCCTATTCACAAAATCGGCCTCATGGGCACCTGAGGGGGCTTTTATCCTTATGTGTGTGCAGTCCACTGCACCAATGACATTGGGGAAACCTGTCACAAAGTAATGAGTATCCTACTATGTGTTAACAGTTGTCCCGTAATTTGTAGATCCTCTTACCTGCAATCCTATAGAACTCCTCTTTGATGTCACAGAGTCTTCTGTGGCCAGGGAAGGAGATGAAGACATCTGCTAATGCTTTGATAGCCAGACACACACTCCTTATTGTGCGGCAAATTGTGGCCTTGTTCAGCTGTTCTGCATCCCCCACTGAGTACAGGAAGGCTCCACTAGCAAAAAAGCGCAAGGCCACACAAACCATTTGCTCCACACTCAGTGCATGGCTCCGTGCAGTGCGGTGCTTAATCCTGGGACCCAGTAGTCTGCATAGATACCTGATGCCATCTGCAGAAAACCTGTATCTTTCATATAGATGGTCATCAGGGAAGGCCAGTGGGTCCAACCGGTCCCTGAAGACCCTTTCTCGCCTGAAGGCTCTCCTCAGCACAAGTGCTTCTTCATCCACCACATCTCGCACGAATGGGCATGCCATTGTCAGAGCAGAAAGGAACACACAATTTTGGGCCTTCATATAGGCTAGTGGCCACACCTGGTGCTGGGGGGGTGGGCAAAAGAGGGCGATGCCTTATAACGATGACTTGGTTGTACTGATTGCTGGGAAAATAAAAAAAAACTTAGAAAGATGCCACCGTCCTGTGTGCTCACAATAAGAGCTCATATGTCATGGCTCACTTGACTTTACGAGAATATACCTAATTTTTATTTTGAGCTGTGTCATCTTCTTGGAGCTGGGGGAGGAAAGAAAAATAATGATTAATACATTTGTGTTACAGTTAGCATACAGTGTACATTGAAGGCATATCTCACCTCCCTCTCAAGTTTTTTTATTTCAAGGTCCAGTTTCCTAATTGTCCTCTTTTTTATTTCGGACTCCAGTGCAAGATTTTCCATCTTTTTCTTCTTGTACTGAATGTCTATGTCTGCCAGTTCTATTTGGCGCCGGAGGTGGTTGCCATACAACTTTCTGATAGCTTGTGAGCTCTGTGAACACAATACAATTAGCGCAGCTGGAATTTGGCAGGATGTGGTGTCCTTTTATTAATACGCACTATGTTGCCAGGCTGGTTTTCCCACTGTATAGCATCTGGGTCCTGTAAAAGAAATTAGATTTTTTGATTTTGATGAGGACTCCTCACCATTGTAGAGTAAATAGTACTTTCACAGTCTTAACATGATACCTCATGCCTTCTGGAATCCAGAGAGATGGTCTCCTCCTCATCATCGTCTCCATCATGTGCTGTTGCTGCTGCACTGGGGCCTTCACCCTATCACATTTAATCGGATTCATATTGAAGCTAGTAGACAAGACATGCCAGGCCTACAGTATGCCTTTGATGGAGTACTCACTGGATCAGCATCGTCTGGTGCTTGTGCTGGTGGCTCTAACAGGAACACAGTGCTGCCAGACACTGCAAGGCAATAGGTAAACCAAAGTCAGACAGTCCAAATTGATTCAATATGAATGTGGTTGTATCCCATGTAGAGATGGAAGGACATACCTTGAATGAAGCGGGTGGCATCTTGGGAGGAACCTATGCTCGTCTCTTTCCCCCCAGGGATCCCCTCTAAGACGGGCCTGCCTTTATTTAGCTCCAAGGCCATGTCCTCTGCTGGGGTAAGGTCAGCCTTTGGTGACCCACCACCCGTGCCTTGTCTGTGGGTATTCTTTTTCACTGCTAAAACAGTACAGACAATGTGTGAGCAGGCACCTTCTGGGTACAATATATGCTTGTGCTTTGTTAAATATTAGTCAGGGACCATACCATTCTGCAGAATGTTCTTGTATTTGATTTTGACCTGCTGCCATGTCCGTTTTGGCCCGTTCATGTTTAATCTACACACACACACACACACACACACACATTTAATGGAGTCACACTGCAAAAAATTACTTGGTATTTTTGTCTTGTTTTCAGTAAAAATATCAAAAAATTTATCATAGCTTTATACAGTGTGATGGAGTTACTTTACACAATTTCACTCATATCTGCAGTGCATTTCAATTAAAAATTTAACCGTTTCATAATTACAGTACAACTGCATTTTTGGAGATGTGAATTAAATATTTGAATTGTAATTGTGATGTTTCAGCGGAGCGGTGAGTGTGTAATTGTGCACTACTTACGCATTCAGGCGGTCTGCAATACTTTGCCACGCTTTTTCTCTTTGCTTTATCACTGTGGCGGTGTTGCCTTTCTTCTTAATTATATCTTTTACCTCCTCGTATGCCTCCATGAGGATTTGTGCTTCCGACGGGGAAAAGTACGCGGCTCTAGTTGCCATGGTAAATCAGTTAATCTGTGATCTGTGGCGGGGTCTATTTGAGTGAGCCGTGAGCGCGCACCTATCCAGGATTGGTTTCACCTGGCTTAATGAATCCGTGTCTGCTCATCCTGGCTTGGTCTTTGTGCAACCAATTAAGCCTGGACGCACATGTTTTGGCTTCATTGAGCTCAGCTGAGTCATTTATCCCGGATGTCTTAATTCTACTTTTGTGCAACAGGCCCCAGGTGTGTAATCGTTAGCCAAACACCTGCAAAAAAAGTTTATATTGCACAAATTCAGGTAGGTTCCTCCCCGTTTCGTTCAGTTTGCTTCCGTTTAAGAAACGTTTGCAACATAATCGGCGTAATGAATACGCCCCTGATGAATTAGTTCACCTCTGTCCCAAAGTAGTAGTGTCGTTTACTTTTCACAGTAAAAAGTGGTGGTAATCGACCATCCAGAAGTGTCTCAATGCACTTGTAACTTGTTTGATTCACGTAACAATAAGTGTAATGAGAAGCCCACACCATAGCTGTTAAGCTCATGTTGTCCATGTTTGTCAAACTTGCACAATAAAGATCGCACTACGAATAGTACAGGTTGTTGTAAATTATACATGTAATCACCCAGAAATTCATCTTAGTAGGGTTTTCTTTTTGAGGATGAATCCTTGCAGGCCATGCTAGTCATTCTCCTTTGAATAAAGGTTGAATATTTGAAACCTAACATTATTGTTTTTGTCTCAGATCACGGCTATACACAACACAATTAGCCAATGCAGGCAACTTCTCTGGACAGCCTAGTAAAGCTGCTGGACATATCTGGGGTCTGGCTCAACAAGCAGTCTGCAAATTGGCCTGCCAGACGTCAAGACCAAGGGGCAGTGCTGAAGTTCATCCTGTCGACTGGCATATCCTCTGGGAGTTTGTCAAACCCCAGCTCTTTGCCCTTCTTGGTGCTGTCGTGGTGAGCAACTTAACACTACCCTTACAAAAAAGATTGCAGTCAGAGTCCAGTATAACTGCAGTATATTGCAGTAATTTTGCAGTGTAAATGCAGTTACAGTGCAGTATAACTGCAGTTCAGTTATTCTGCAATTACTGCGTCCAAAATACCAGTCAATTGCAGTTTGTAAGGGTACTGGACTGTAACATGTAGGACAAACTCCAGTGGTTGTTGATTTTATTGTATTTTCCTAGTGTTGAAATGTTGAGTGATTTCCGACACCTCAATTGGAATGGAATTAAACAATCATATATTTTTTCCCCAGCTTGCTTTTGGTGCTGCCATCTTGAATATTCAAATTCCCCTGTTGGGCAATCTGGTGAACAGAGTGGCACGCTACATGAGAGAACATACTGGGAATTACATGAGTGATGAGGGAACCTGCTCTGAAGTCGCTGATCTCCAAATAAGTTGTCCATGATCTAATTTGAATTTAACTGTAGATTGAAGAATCTATATCTGTCAAATACTTAGTAAAACATATGGCCATGAAATATATTTGCTGGTTACAGCACCCTGCTTTCTAGGGTAGGGGGGCGAGTAGCAGCAGACATGGGGAAGACCCTTTTTCAATCTTTACTCAGGGATACATACAGTTGCAGTTATTTCTCTATTGTAAGCAGAAGGTAGAATATACCAGTTCCAAGACATGGAGTTGGGTGACTGACTGTATGTCACTAGACCTACTACCTACTGTCCAACTATCAGTCTTGCTAATACAATAGTTCCGTTATTGTTTCAGGCAAGATGTAGCCTTCTTTGATGCCAACAAGACTGGCATGCTTGTGAACCGGTTGAATGTTCAAGTCTTCCTTCAAACTGGTCATCGTTCAGGTATGGCTGTGTACGTATGAATTTATTGGATAATTAAAAGTAGTAGGCTACTCCAGCTGGAGACAAGATTAACATACATTAGAAATCATTGAGGATAAGAACACAAAGGCCGGAGTCTTATTTCCATTGTGGTCCTTCAGTGCCTTCGGAAACTATTCAGAAGCCTTGATTTTCCAACTTTTTTTTACGTTACAGCCTTATTCTAAAATGTATTAAATACATTTTTTTCTCATCAATCTACACACAACACACCATAATGACAAAGCAAAACAGGTTATTAGAAATGTTTCCAATTTATAAAAATAAAAAACATCACATTACATAGGTATTCAGACCCTTTACTCAATACGTTGTCTTGGCTGTGTGCTTAGGGTCGTTGTCCTGTTGGAAGGTGAACCTTCACCCCAGTCTGAGGTCCTGAGTGCTCTGGAGCAGGTTTTCATCAAGGATCTCTCTGTACTTTGCTCCATTCATCTTTGCCTCGATCCAGACTAGTCTCCCAGTCCCTTCCGGTGAAAAACACCCCCACAGCATGATGCTGCCACCACCATGCTTCACCGTAGGGATGGTGCCAGGTTTCACATAATACATTACTATCCATCTAGGATTCAAAAGATGATCAGTTGATATGGCCATGAGAAACTATATCCTATCGCGTTTTCCAGTTGGTGAGAGCCCTCAGCTCTGGGGCCCGTGTTTTCGAGTACCTGTCTTTGGAGCCTCCATTTCCACGGACAGGGTGCGGCCGCATCCCTGACAAATCTCTGACAGGATGGGAGGACTTCATGAAAGTCACCTTCAGGCAAGACCATGTCAGAAAGACAGTATTAACACAAAGACAGACACACACATTATTTGTATCAGTGAGTGCCATTTCTTTCTTTGTTTTCTTACAGTTACCCAATGAGACCTGGCCAACAGATCCTGAAGAACTTCAACCTCATCATCCCCCTCTCTAAGACTGTCGCTATCGTTGGGGAATCAGGAGGTAATGTCCCATGCGTTTCCATGGAAACAAACACTCAATTAATCTGATTACATAAACAAAGGGCCTATAATGAGATTGTAGAAACATTAGTCTGAACATAGTATAATTATTTGGAACCTAATTATATATTTATGAAAATTATGTGATTGTGTGCAGGGAAGTCTACAGTGGCCTCCTTGCTGGAGCTTTTCTTTGACCCCAGCAGTGGTGTGATCATGTTGTATGGCCTGGATATCTGGACACTGGACCCATCTCAGAGGACAAATAATTTGATTCATCAATCAGGTAAATATCCGACTGTAATCATTCTACACACACAGCTGTATATGTTTTCTAGTGCATATGAGGATAGTTTTTTGGGGGATTTGTTCTAGGATCTGTCTTCAGGAGCTGTTTTAGTATGCTTAGTTGCTATCCTCTGTATGACATGGCCTTTTTATGTGATTTTGACATAACACTAAAAACAAAGTTACTTTGTGTACATTTTCCTCCCATGCTTGCAGGAGCCTGCCGCTTCCTCACAGGCTTTCCAGGTGGATACAACCCTGTGGTTGGTAAGTGACAACACATTAGTGAGAAAAAAACATAGCTTTTTGAGTGAGTCTCCCAGAACGGCCCAGAACGTTATAAAGTCCTGATTTATTACAAGTCTATACCACACTAATAAACCCCAGACACACATACTCAATGCATTCCCCTTTTCTCAATCAATCAATCAAATGTATTTATAAAGCCATTTTTACATCAGCAGTTGTCACAAAGTGCTTTTACAGTAAGTGCTTTTATTTAATATTGTATCTCTGTGGACACAGGTATCTTCTCTTCCTAGGCTGGAATTGCTGAGCAAAGGAGGGCTGCTGACCTCATCCGCAGGCAGAGATCAGAGGGACGGTTGTGAACAGTACTTTGCAGAGCTGCCAACTCTCACGCATTGGCCGTGAAACAAACGCACGCATTTGACCCTCCTTTCACGCTCTCACGGCACACCTCTTATATCTCACGAATTGTAAAGTACTGCTTTTATTTTTCAAATTAGTCCATTGTATAGTCAGCACGTTAACTGTGCTCCTAATCATTTTGAAATCGGAGCATCTGCGCCTGCAATTTAACATCACGAGCGGAATCTCTATCATTGTCCTGTCTTGCCACAGCACTGTGAACCGCTTCACATTGAAGCATATGATTGGTCTAGTTAGGTAAAGGATCTTTGACCCTAGCAGTGGTGTGATCATGTTGGACGGATGCGTGTTTGGATTGGATGCGTGTTTTAAAGAAACGCCCCTCAATATTAGAGTGGAGCTGAATGGAGAGAGAAAATTATCTGCTGAGTTTATAAAACTAAAGAGAGCACTGTTTCATGTACAATGTTTTTAACAAAATTAGGTTGCTGTTACTCCCGTCCTTATTGCAGAATGCAGTCTTCTGACAACATGTACTAAAGTCGATTTAATCCACACTTGCATTAGTCCCCTCGATTGCTGATTGGCATTTAGGCTGTGACAACAAAAAGGCAGCAGACAGACCTACAGTATGTTTTAGCAGGGACATTTGGTAGGATGACTTGCTTTGTAATTATGAAAATAATTTTGTGAACCAGATTGTGAACCCAAAAGTGTAAGTTTGATTCTAGAATGGGAACGTTAAATATAAAATAATTTGGGTAGTGTAGGGGCAGATTCATGTCATCTTGTCTTCAGGAGATTTTATTTATTAAAATATTGGGTAATTACTGTGCTTGTCAGCAAGAACACTACTGTTATTCCCCACACTTATTTTAATATTCCACTAATCACATATTTGAAATCTGATATGACTACAGTGCATTCGGATTGTATTCAAACCCCTTGACTTTTTCCCATTTTGTTACCTTACAGCCGTATTCTAAAATTTACAAAATTGTTTTTCCTTTCATCAATCTACACACAATACTGCGTAATGAGAAAGCAAAAACAGGTTTGAATTTTTTGGGGCAGATGTATTAAAAACTGAAATATCACATTTACATAAGTATTCAGACCCTTTACTCAGTACTTTGTTGAAGCACCTTTGGCAGCGATTACAACCTTACGTCTTCTTGGGTATGACGCTACAAGCTTGGCACACCTGTATTTGGGGAGATTCTTCCATTTGTCTCCGCAGATCCTCTCAAGCTCTGTCGGGTTGGATGGGGAGCATCGCTGCACAGCTATTTTTAGGTCTCTCCAGAGATGTTCGATCGGGCTTTGGCTGGGCATCTCAAGGACATTCAGAGACTTGTCCCGAAGCCACTCCTGCGTTGTCTTGGCTGTGTGTTTAGGGTTGTTGTCCTGTTGGAAGAGTCTGAGGAGTCTGAGGTTCTGTGTGCTCTAGAGCAGGTTTTCATCAATGATCTCTCCGTACTTTGCTCTGTTCATCTTTCCCTCGATCCTGACTAGTCTCCCAGTTCCTGCCGCTAAAAAACATGATGCTGCCACCATCATACTTTACCGTAGGGATGGTGCCAAGTTTCCTCCAGACGTGACGCTTGGCATCCAGGCGCTTGGCATTTTGTACCCTTCCCCAGATCTGTGCATTGACACACAAAGCTCTACGGACAATTCCTTCAACCTCATGGTTTGGTTTTTGCTCTGACATGCACTGTCAACTGTGGGACCTTATATAGACAGGTGTGTGCCTTTCCAAATCATGTCCAATCAATTGAATTTACCACAGGTAAATCAAGTTGTAGAAACAAAGGATTTTCAATAGAAACAGGATGCACCTGAGCTACATTTTGAGTCTCATATCAAAAGGTCTGAATACTTATGTAAATAAGGTATTTTTTAAATTATTTTTTTAAATAATTTAGCAAAAAATTCTAAAAACCCTTTTTTCACTTTGTCATTATGGGGTGTTGTGTGTAGATTGATGAGGGAAAAAATGAATTTAACCATTTTTAGAAAAAGGCTGTATTGTAACAAAATATGGAGAAAGTCAAGGGGTCTGAATACTTTCCGAATGCACTGTAGTTGTGTCTTTGACAATTAATTATATGAGGCTATGTATTTTTGCAGCCGTTCATGGACAGTTTTGAATAAGATAAGTCATACAAATAAGCATTGGATATTAAATGCTCCAGCAATCAAATATAATTATTTGACATTTTAGTATTGTGCACATGTTAGGCAGAGATGGTAGGGGGACTCACAACTCATAAACACATCATTTTTTGTCTATGTAGAGTAAGATGATGGCAAGGATCTTTAAACCATCTGAATATAGATATTCATTAGATATTTCTTGAAGGTTGGGTGAAATGAATTGTTATAACATGAACATTTTCAAACATCCAGCACTTGGGAAACATAGATCAGAGATGGCCAACCCTTCTGGAGAGCAAGCAGGATTTTCTTCCAGCCCTATTTTAAAGATAGAGTTCACCCAACTGACAAAATATAAAATCTTGGTGTCCTTACCTTGAAAGCAGTCTATGGACAAGGAAACTGTAATCTATGATGTGGTTACCCACTGCCATCAATATAAAAATGTCCTGTGCAGAGACTTGGCGTAGTGGTAACACTCCCCGGCACGTGTCACATACAACTTTCCAACTGAGAACAGGGATCAATCCATACTTCCAAACGTCTCACTGTTTCTAGCATTTTGCTTGTCTCCCTATCTCATTTCATTACTGTCTGAATAAAGTGTCAAACCACCTAAAAAATATGTTAAAAAAATATTTGCATACTTTACATTTCATCACCCAAAAACCTAAAAGTAACAAAGTCGTTGAGTATTGGGTGTTCATTTAATGTTCAAAGCATCCTGAATACACATATTTTCCCACCCTGGTCATAGGCCTGGTCAATTCTACGTCAAAATACGTAGAATTGCAGGAAATTTGCTTTAAAACAGTCAAATCTTCCTGGGGGAGGACCCCCAGTCCACCATCTAGGGATTGTGTCAGGGGGCAATGAAATTCACATGGCAAAACTCACTCCAAGCTTTCTTCAAAAGTTGACAGCCCTGACTTTGATATAGCACAAAACTGTAGACCTACAATGTGAACTGAAAATACTTGCCGTAATGTACTTTTGTGACTAGTTTGATGTTGTAAAGTGTGTAAAGTTGCTTTAGTTTAATGGTCCAATGTCAAATTCCATTTTATACAAGCCAAATGTATGGGTGGACAAACTCGATCATATTTTATTGTGCCCCGAGGCTGCAGAAATTGCAAGTGCTCATGTGCTCTTAATAGGAAGAGAATACTAACCGTACAATACAGTATGTGATTGTGGTTTTAAAAGGGTTACTTGGACCTGACCTGTATATATCAGTAAATTTAGCAAGAATTTGAGGGGGGCATGTATAATGATCATTGTCTGAACAGATAATACGATGTGAAAATGGTGGATCTAGGCTAGCTAAATCCATTAACAGGCTTCTTAGAACCGGATTTAAACATGCTGTTTAACTAGACCTCTGATTGGGGATTTATTCAGGAGGGAACATTGCAACAAAATTGAGTATTGCTTTTTATTAAACATTTCTGATTGACCACATGAGAATGACAGTGAAACAGGTTCTTAATAATTATTTTTGACTGGGAATGGGTGATTTTGCATGCAGTTCATAATCTGGCCTTTAGATGCCCATGTAGCAGCATCATTGTAGCTGAGAACAGCTAGCTAACGCGTATCACAAATATCCCCAAACCCTGGGGCTGCTTTTCACTAGTTAGCTAGTTAAAGACTAGCTTTATTGACAAAATATGCAGAAGTATGAAAAGCTTGAAAAGATTGGAGAGGGTAAGTGTCTGTTTCTTTACCAGGATTTCTCTTGCTGATAATGTTTTCCGTTAGCATTGCTATGACTGCTACTAGCTAATAATAATAATAGCTAGCCAATAGTAATGTTAGCAGCCATCATATCCGTAATTTTAAATGACAAGTCATTGCTAAGTGACACGTTCGATAGTGTTTAGATATTTGGTAGTATTTACTAACGTTAGCAGCAAGCATATGTTACAACGACAACATTTAGCTAACGTTAGTTACCTACATTACTAGTAGCTAGTTGTCTGACGCGTTAGCTTGCGTGCTAACAAAATATAGCTAGTTAGCTAGAAATATGTTGACGTATCTATAAAAATATGTAACATAAGTTATATTCGTCGGAATCTAGTTAAATTCGTTGAAGTTAGCTGCTAGTTAGCTTTTCATTATTCTATGTAATTAATGAAACTAGTTAGCCCAGTCCTGGGCAAGTTTTCTAGCTACCTTGCTAATTAACACAGCCCATTCAGTCAAGCTAGCTAGCGAACGTTGTGATTTCTTTCTCCAGGTACATATGGAACTGTTTTCAAAGCAAAAAACAGAGAAACGCATGAAATCGTGGCTTTGAAAAGAGTGCGATTGGATGACGACGATGAGGTAGGCATTTTTGAGACTACAAATACAGCTACTTTAGCTTGCTGTCCAACTGGTTAGCATATTTCTTGATGTCTCAATTTGGTTACTGCTGTACGCTAGGGCGTATTCATAAAGCAGATTCTGTTGCAAAACGTTTCACACACACAGCATGAAGCCCGAAGAGAGCTCCCACTGCAGGTAAACACTAGGAGACACCACTGCAGGTGTGACATGTTTACTGGTCTGTTTGATAGGACTCGAGTTTTCAAATGACACAACTTTGTCACCTGCTTATGACTGCAAGTGTTTTTACAGTGCCACGGAGGGACCCAACTAAAATTATTGTTTTAGCAGCTGTTTGGCTAATGATTACACCCCTTGTTTCTTGTAGGGGGTCCCAAGTTCTGCCCTGCGAGAAATTTGCCTCCTGAAAGAACTGAAGCATAAAAACATTGTGAGGTAGGTCTGAAGTGAAATTGGTCAAATTCTGAAAATACATAGCTAGCTAAATGTATTTATGCCATAGCATAGTTAGAACGGCCTGACTCAGTAAGTAGTAGTAAGTTACTTTTCAAGAGTGTTATAATTAGCATTAGATTAAATATCTAGCTATGCGAAGAGTTTAATTGACAATTAATTTTGTTTTCCCTAGGTTGCATGATGTTCTGCACAGTGACAAGAAGTTAACATTGGTGTTTGAATTTTGTGATCAGGTGAGCGTTGCTTTGTTGCCAGATGTATGCAGATTACATTATTGTATAAAGAGCAGTTTGTAGTTATGACAATTTACCAATAGACTTGACTGACCATTTTAAAGCAGATGTGACCGCAGGTTCAACTATAAGGGTTTTGTACTTTTTACCAGTTTGATATGATGAGAAGAAATGTAATGTTGCTGATAGAACTTGTGACTTTTACAACCACAGGATCTAAAGAAGTATTTTGACAGCTGCAATGGAGACCTAGATCCAGAAACGGTCAAGGTGAGTCATTGCTATTAGGTCCTGGCACAATTATCGTGTAACCAACAATTATGGACAATAACCGTAAAAAAAAAAATCATCATTCGTTTTTTAAAACCGAGATGTTAACAAAGCTGTGTTGTAGATCATTTTCTATGATGCATTATGATCCATGACAAGCTCAAAATACTTTTCTACAAAAATGACAGTTATGACAATAACCATGTCCATTTGCTTGACACAGGGATGCAAACTAGTGACCTTTAGGTGAAATTCGCTGTTTTGAGTCCAAAATAGGTGACGTAATGAGCAGATCAAATAATTCAGTTTGTGTGAAAATTAACTGGCTAATAAAGTCAGACAGCTAACGTTACAACATCAGATGAGCTAACGTTAGTAACCTAACCAATTTGCTATAGTATTAACTGGTATACGACTCCTTGCCGGTGTTGTGCCGAAAATCTCCCCCCTGCCAGAATCCCCCCCCCCCCCTCGCGTGAACGCGCATGCACTCAATTCTTCATTGCTGCAACTTGCTTGCTAGTTGAGTTTTCTGATCACGTTAGTCGGTTTGATTGCGGGGGAGGCATTAGTAATGTCTGCAGTTTTTGGTTTGGCTATCTGTTTCAAGTGTATTAGTCTATAAATAAATCATAATCTCTCCCATGTCTTATTCGACTTGTAGTTGTTCTGAAATGTTTATTGCTTGCCTACATTCTATGTTTAATATAACACGCATACATTAATAATTAATTTTGGTTTCCTATCCTGACGTGAAGTTTGTTCTATAGAAAGTATTTGACTCGAGCCACAAAATTAAGGAAATTAGAAGGGGGGTTTGAGCAATGCCATTTTCTTGCCTGCGAAAGGGGGGGGGGGGATTCTGGCAGGGGGGAGATTTTCGGCACAACACTGATCATCAAGTTATAACGCGGTAGTTGCTTACTGGACCCTGGCAATCTGTGAATGTTACCTAGCGAACTAACTATCTGTGAACTAATGTTTTCCCTCTATGTGGTTAATTTTCAGAATGAGAGAAATAGGTGAAAATGAGGCGTTGCTTGTTAAACAAGTGGATTCAGGGATCAAGTGGAGCTGGGGCCTGGCTTATTATGCTGGATGCCAATAGAAGTGAAAGAAACGCCACACACTTTCCCGCTTTCAATAAAGTGGATAAAAAGTGGGAATGCCACTGGTGTACTCACTGCCTGAAAGAGATTATGCCAACAAAGGGTATCATGCTCTGCTGGCACATTGTAGAACTGATGTCCACAGGCAGAAGGTGTACAGTGTAATAATATGCAGTGTAGCCCAAAGATATTGCTTTTGTTTTATTGAACTTGACAGTAACACTTGTGTGAGTGGGGGGGGGGTTATTTTTGCACACATGTAGCCTTGTGCACTTATTTGATGTCTACTATAGTGGCCACTATAATAGAGCAAACAGAATGCCTGTTATTTTCATTCTATTTCTACTTTAACCCTAGGATGCAGAGTAAACATGGCGTCCCAAGAATGCATATGCCTGGTCAAAATGACCCCATAATGTAATATCTGTTTCATTTATATGGGTCTAAAATATTATCCATTTTGTGGAACATAATTATTTTAAGTGATTTGTACCTATCGATAATTATTTTGTTTGAAATGTTTTTAGTCGCTCTTCAACAGTTTGATACACATTTCAATGATAATATATTATGAATATTCATAACAGCTATTGAAAATATTAGCATCTTTTTCTTACAATCCATCTTACAAAGTTTCACATTCAACCTTTTAGTGTGAAGAACAAAATACAGTGGCTTGCGAAAGTATTCCTCCCCCTTGACATTTTTCCTATTTTGTTGCCTTACAACCTGGAATTATAATTGATTTATTTGGGTGTTTTGTATCATTTGATTTACACAACATGCCTACCACTTTGAAGATGCAAAATATTTTTTATTGTGAAACAAACAAGAAATAACACAAAAAAACAGAGCTTGAGCGTACATAACTTTTCACCCCCCCAACCCCCCCCCAAAGTCAGTACTTTGTAGAGCCACCTTTTGCAGCAATTACAGCTGCAAGTCTCTTGTGGTTTTCTCTATAAGCTTGGCACATCCAGTCACTGGGATTTTTACCCATTCTTCAAGGCAAAACTGCTCCAGCTCCTTCAAGTTGGATGGGTTCTGCTGGTGTACAGCAATCTTTAGGTCATACCACAGATTCTCAATTGGATTGAGGTCTGGGCTTTGAAAAGGCTATTCCAAGACATTTAAATGTTTCCCCTTAAACCACTCAAGTGTTGCTTTAGCAGTATGCTTTGGGTCATTGTCCTGCTGGAAGGTGAACCTCCGTCCCAGTCTCAAATCTCTGGAAGACTGAAACAGTCAAGAACTCAAGAATTTCCCTGTATTTAGCACCATCCGTCATTCCTTCAATTCTGACCAGTTTCCCAGTCCCTGCCGATGGGGAAAGCAATGGCTTTTTTCTGACTGCTCTTCCGTGAAGCCCAACTCTGTGGAGTGTATGGCTTAAAGTGGTCAAATGGACAGATTCTCCTATCTCCGCTGTGGAGCTTTGCAGCTCCTTCAGGGTTGTTTTTGGTCTCTTCGTTGCCTCTCTGGTTAATGCCCTCCTTGCCTGGTCCGTGAGTTTCGGTGGGCGGCACTCTCTTGGCAGGTTTGTTGTGGTGCCATATTCTTTCCATTTTTTAAATAATGGATTTAATGGTGCTCTGTGGGATGTTCAAAGTTTCTGATATTTTTTTAAAATATAACCCAACTCTGATCTGTACTTCTCCACAACTTTGTCCCTGACCTGTTTGGAGTGCTCCTTGGTCTTCGTGGTGGCGTTTTCTTGGCGTTGCCCCTTGCTTACTGGTGTTGCACACTCTGGGGCTTTTCAGAACGTGTGTGTGTGTGTGTGTATATATATACTGAGATCATGTGATCATGGACTTTATTTCTACTTCTACATTGGTACACACTGTACAAAGATTTTTCTTTTGTGTTATTGACTGTACGTTTGTTTGTGTGTAACTCTGTGTTGTTTTTGTCGCACTGTTTTGCATTATCTTGGCCAGGTTGCAGTTGTAAGTTAGAACTTGTTCTCAACTGGCCTATCTGGTTAAATAAAGGGGTTATATTATGTGACTTCTTAAGGTAATTGGTTGCACCAGATCATTTATTATTATTTATTTTTGTTCACCTTTATTTAACCAGGTAAGCTAGTTGAGAACAAGTTCTCATTTACTGGCCAAGATAAAGCAAAGCAGTGTGACACAGACAACAACACAGAGTTACACATGGAGTAAACAATAAACAAGCCAATAACACAGTAGAAAAAGAAAGTCTATATACAGTGTGTGCAAAAGGCATGAGGAGGTACGCAATAAATAGGCCATAGGAGCGAATAATTACAATTTAGCAGATTAACACGAGTGATAAATGAGCATATGATGATGTGCAAGTAGAGATACTGGTGTGCAAAAGAGCAGAAAAGTAAATAAAATAAAAACAGTATGGGGATGAGGTAGGTAGATTGGGTGGGAAATGATGGACTATGTACAGCTGCAGTGATCGGTTAGCTGCTCAGATAGCTGATGTTTAAAGTTGGTGAGGGAAATAAGTCTCCAACTTCAGCGATTTTTGCAATTCGTTCCAGTCACTGGCAGCAGAGAACTGGAAGGAAAGGCGGCCAAATGAGGTGTTGTCTTTGGGGATGATCAGTGAGATATACCTGCTAGAACATGTGCTACGGGTGGGTGTTGTTATCGTGACAAGTGAACTGAGATAAGGCGGCGCTTTACCTAGCATAGACTTATAGATAACCTGGAGCCAGTGTGTCTGGCGATGAATATGTAGCGAGGGCCAGCCGACTAGAGCATACAGGTCGCAGTGGTGGGTGGTATAAGGTGTTTTAGTAACAGAACGGATGGCACTATGATAGACTGCGTCCAGTTTGCTGAGTAGAGTATTGGAAGCTATTTTGTAGATGACGTCGCCGAAGTCGAGGATCGGTAGGATAGTCAGTTTTACTAGGGTAAGCCGATTCTAGATTTGATTTTGGATCGGAGATGTTTAATATGAGTCAGACACCTAGGTATTTATAGTTGTCCACATATTCTAGGTCGGAACCGTCCAGGGTGGTGATGCTAGTCGGGCGGGCGGGTGGTTTTACTAGCGTTTAAGAGCAGTTGGAGGCCACGGAAGGAGTTATTTAGGGGCTTCATAGCAAAGGGGGTGAATACATATGCACACGCCACTTTTCCATGTTTTTTAAACATTTTTATTTCTTGAAACAAGTTATTTTTTGAATTTCACTTCACCAATTTTTACTGATTTGTGTATGTCCATTACATGAAATTCAAATAAAAATCAATTTTTAAATTACAGGTTGTAATGCAACAAAATAGGAAAAACGCCAAGGGGGATGAATACTTTTGCAAGGCACTTTAAAACCACCATAAACATGTTTTTATAATATTTCAAAATATTTATTTGAAAATCCAAAGTTCATCATCAATATAAACGACAACACTAACAATTGTGAATTCAGAAAACATGAACACTAAAAGGAACAAAGTGTGCGTGTGTGATGCTTACTTATGCTGTCTTAGTCCATGCATTTGTTACAAACCACAAGCATGTGACTGCTCTTTGCAGACGGATGTGTTGCACTGAGAACACCAGCAGCTAACTATTCTATCCTTTACACTTGAGCAGAGTTGCCACCTCTTCTTCTTCTGGTCCTGGCTGCTCTGAGTGGTGGTGGCATGGCTCTCTCATCACACCATAAATATTTTATTAATTACTTAGATTTTATTGTTGTAGCAAAAAGAAAGGTCAGTTTGACGAGTGCAATGCAGTGATTTCCATAGGAAATACATACAGGTCATATTTGACCCACATGAAAACTTGGGGTAGTGATGCAAAAAACTATTTTTTACTTAAATAATAAAATTAAAAAAACACAACTAGGATGTTAGAACATTAAGACACATTATTTAAGGAACTCCTGGAATATTAGATGGCATTTTTGGGGATCAATACAGCAACAAAAAAAACATGACCCGGCATATGCATCCTAGGGTTAAGATGTTTTTTCCCCGAAATGCAATATTTAGATGTGTGTGGTCACAATCATTCTATTATAAAGGCTGTCATGGCTAACTGCAATATTAGTGTATTGTTTTTGTTTTTTTCAAGACTTGAGTGTCATTTGCAGTAAAGTCTAGGCAACAAATAACATTGGATTGCTTTCCTTACAGTTTTTAGTTGGGTTCGGTTCACATTAACCACTTTTTATTTTACACACAGAGACTGATCATGTAGATCATATTCTTTGTTGTTTAATTGATTAATCTGCATTTCCCCCTAGCAGGGATTTTTTGATTGTTTCAGTGCAACAGCAAAAAAGTGTCACATTTTTGGGCCCTCACCAGTTTGCATCCCTGATGACAATGAATTGTTACCCCAAATTCCGTAATCGTCACAGCCCTAATTGAGATTCAAATAAGGAGCAGAATATGGCTCTAATGATGTCCCATCAGTAGAACTGTCCCTTCAGGATTTTGTGGCAATATGTAATTATTTTGTTTCAAATGCGCTGACAAGGGGAAAAGTTTGTTGACGTGTGGCTTGATTGAACCATATTATGCGGTAAAATGTGCAGTGATTGGTTGAAATTGCTAACCCTCTTTTTGTAGAAATTGCTAACCCTCTTTTTCAGTCAGTTTTATGCGATATTGTGATGAATTGACTGTTTTAATGCTGTGATTGGTCAAATTTGCTAGCCCTCGCATAATATGCAGGGTATTGTTGATTTTGCAATCGCAAAATTATAGCTCAGAAGAATACCTCCAATGACTCTCATTGATAGTGAGAATACTGTAGTATTACTGGCTTGTGTTTCTGTATCTCTGTGCTTAACTCAGTCTTCCCCTACTTTCTGTATGTGCAGTCATTCATGTACCAGCTGTTGAAGGGGCTTGCTTTCTGCCACAGTCGGAATGTTCTCCATAGAGACCTGAAGCCACAGAACCTTCTCATCAACAGGGTAAGTCAGTGGAATGTTGACTGTTTTTAAATTCTAGTTCTAGAAAGTCCTAAAGTACACATTGTGCTGTATACTGTATGTCTGTCTTAGCTGAAACAGAAATGTTGTTGCTTAGTTAGTGAGAAAAGTATTTCCCTTTTAAATAGCCTACAATGTGGTATGATTTGCTTAATTTAGAATGGGGAATTGAAGCTGGCTGACTTTGGCTTGGCTCGAGCCTTTGGAATCCCAGTGAGATGTTACTCAGCAGAGGTGGGATATTGACTACATGTTTATATGCAATTACATGATTCATTGGGATACATGCAAACAATTACTGGCCTAACTTACTGGTGACACTCAAGCTTCTCTCTCTCTCTGAAGGTTGTGACGTTGTGGTATAGGCCCCCAGATGTGCTCTTCGGTGCTAAGCTTTATTCTACCTCCATTGACATGTGGTCTGCTGGATGTATATTTGCAGGTATGTGTAACGTCAAGGTTAAAATTGAGACGCGAATTCAAGGGGGATGATCTTACGGTCTGTTCATACCTGTGTTTATAACGCTCAAATAAGTTGGGGCCTCTGCAGACCTGCCAACCTGCACACATGTTGCTGCGTACCAAGCACGTCATTTGAAGTCAAAGTATGCTGGTATGAAAAACTACCCTAAAATACACAAAAAGAGGCATCTCGTTGGCACTTTGTGGTTTTTGACTCAGCCGTCTGAAGTTGAAGCAGAACCAGTCAGAGGACTCAGTCGAGGAGAGAAAACAGAGAGGAAGAGGCTAATAGACAATCTTTGGAAATAATCTCTAGCCCTCCGCTCCTGTAAGTGTAGTACTATTTTCCTCCCTCGAGCTGGAGGGCATCTCTCCACTTCGCATACCACTGCTGTATGAGGAAAAGGGTAGAAAAAATTAAAGTTGAACAAACTGTTTGCCAAATACATGGACTAACAAATTGTATAAGTTAGGCAAGCACATAACCAATATTATTTTGTAGTTAGTGCTTTTAACTAAGGCGTCATTATAACAAAGGTATTTGGCTACAAAGTTTAGTCAACTAAGCGAGAACACTTTCTAGCCCACACTTGCTTTGATTTCCCCAACGGTAGTAGGCACGAGTGCATTGACAAGCAAGGAAACGTGCAGTGTTCAGGTAGTTCTGTGCACATCGCTGCGTGGATGGAAACAGACATGGCAGAGAGCTGTTCCGCTAATACCATCCTTCACAGGTTATGTTGGACTGTGAAAGTTTAGTAGGCCTATGTTAATGAATCAGTTCTTAATTGACCTTTGATATACAGTACCAGTCAACTTTGGACACACCTACTCATTTATTTGACTATTGTCTGCATTGTAGAATAATAGTGAAGACATCAAAACTATGAAATAACACCTATGGAATCATGTAGTAACCAAAAAAGTGTTTTAACAATTCAAAATATATTTTAGATTCTTCAAAGTAGCCACCCTTTGCCTTGACAGCTTTGCACACTCTTGGCATTCTCTCAACCAGCTTAATGAGGTAGTCACCTGGAATGCATTTCAATTAACAGGTTTGCCTTGTCAAAAGTTAATTTGTGGAATTTCTTTCCTTAATGCGTTTGAGCCAATCAGTTGTGTTTGTGACAAGGTAGGGTTGGTATACAGAAGATAGCCCTATTGGGTAAAAGACCAAGTCCATATTATGGCAAGAACAGCTCAAATAAGCAAAGAGAAATGACAGTCTATCGTTACTATAAGACATCAAGGTCAGTCAATCCGGAAACTTTCAAGAACTTTGACAGTTTCTTCAAGTGCAGTTGTTAAAACCGTCAAGTGCTATGATAAAACTGGCTCTCATGAGGACCACCACAGGAAGGAAGACCCAAAGTAAGCTCTGCTGCAGAGGATAAGTTAATTAGAGTTAACTGCACCTCAGATTGAAGGCCAAGTAAATGCTTCACAGAGTTCAACTAAGAGACACATCACAACATCAACTGTTCAGATGAGACTGCGTCAATCAGACCTTCATGTTAGAATTGCTGCAAAGAAACCACTCCTAAAGGACACCAATAAGAAGATACTTTTTTTAGGGGGTGGATCAGCTTTAATATTGCGGATCGATTTTTGCTTCCATCAATGTAATTGTCTGCATCATTTCCAGTCCCCTATATATACACTACCGTTCAGAAGTTTGGGGTCACTTAGAAATGTCCTTGTTTTTGAAAGAAAAACACTTTTTTTGTCCATTTTTAAAATAACATAAAATTGATCAGAAATACAGTGTAGACATTTGAGCCTGTAATCGAACCCACAAATGCTAATGTTCCTGATACTCAACTAGTCTAAAGAAGGCCAGTTTTATAACAGTTTTCAGCTGTGCTAACATAATTGCAAAATGGTTTTCTAATGATCAATTAGCCTTTTAAAATTATAAACTTGGGATTAGCTAACACAACGCGCCTTTGTAACACAGGAGTGATGGTTGCTGATAATGGGCCTCTGTACCCATACGTAGACATTCCATTAACAATCAACCGTTTCCAGCTACAACAGTCATTTACAACATTAGCAAGGTCTACACTATATTTCTGATCAATTTGATGTTATTGGACAAAAATGTGCTTTTCTTTCAAAAACAAGGACATTTCTAAGTGACCTCAAGCTTTTGAACGGTAGTGTACCTACATATGTTTTTTTAGAATATACCTTCCTTTATTATTCCCTGCAAACCCTACCACCCCTCCCCCAATTGGAGTAAACTACTAATCAATAACACTTAGGCTTCAACTTCCAACTTATACATACTATACACATTTTACAGACACAATCTATTTTACAATAGTTATATTTTGTTTTTAGTCCTGGCCTTCCTCTCTTTGTGATGTCCATCCAGTTTGATTTCTATTTGCCATATATTTGTAACTGTGCTGTTTCACAAAAGTTCTGAACCTAAATACATTTTACAGACCCCGTATGTTTTACATTTGTTATCTTGTTGTTATTAGTCCCTTCAGCTCCATTCAACCCCTCCCTTCTATCCCTTAATTTCTATTTGCCATGTATTTTTCGACTGTGCTGTGATGCTTCACAAAAGTACTGAACCTTTCTATTCTCATAGTTTCTACAGATTGTAAATTAAAGAAATGTTTGCTAAATAATTATTATATTATTGATTGATTATGACTTTTCAAATCACCCAGTATTGCTATCTGCTGCATTAGCTCTAGGGAAATGTTGCAATTCTTCAGCCATTCCTGGACCTGTGACCAAAAACGAGCTGCATAAGGACAGTACCAAAATAAATGATCTAATGACTCTGCCTCCTCGCAGCAAAATCTGCAGAGCTGGGAAGATTGTATCCCCTATATATATATATATATTTTTTTTTTTTACATTCTATATATTTAAACATTCTATTGGTTTCAAGAATTTTGTATAATAATTTAAACAGAAAAATTCAAAGTTTTGAATCTGGTGTCGTGTTGCGTGTCAATTCATAAACAGTGTGCCATGGAATCGGTACATTGCAAATCTCTTCCCAACTATTTTGCAATTGCTTGGGCCAAGAAACCCGAGCAATGGACATTAGAACGGTGTAAATCTGTCCTTTTGGTCTGAGATTTGTTTCCAACAGCTGTGTCTTTGAGACGCAGAGTAGGTGGATGGATGATCTCTGCATGTGTGGTTCCCACCGTGAAGCATGGAGGAGGTGGTGTGATGGTGACACTGATTTATTTAGCATTCAAGGCACACTTAACCAGCATGGCTACCACAGAATTCTGCAGCGATATGCCATCCCATCTCGTTTGCACTTAGTGGGACTATCATTTGTTTCAACAGGACAATAACCCCAAACACACCTCCGTGCTGTGTAAGGGCTATTTGACCAAGAAGGAGAGTGATGGAGAGCTGCATCAGATGACCTGGCCTCCACAATCACCCCATCTCAACCCAATTGAGATGGTTTGGGATGAGTTTTACCACAGAGTGAAGGAAAAGCAGCCAACAAGTGCTCAGCATATGTGGGAACTCCTTCGAGACTGTTGGAGAAGCATTCCAGTTGAAGCTGGTTGAGAGAATGCCAAGAGTGTGCAAAGCTGTCATATTTTGATTTGTTTAATACTTTTTTGGTTACTACAAGATTCCATGTGTTATTTCATAGTTTTGATGTCTTCACTATTATTCTACAATATAGTAAAAATAAAGAAAAACCCTTGAATGAGAATGTGTGTTCACACTTTTGACTGGTACTGTAGCTGTATGTCAACAGTAGGCTGCTAATGATGTGGTAATAGCCCAGTCAGTTCACGATGACGGCATGTTGAATGAATGGTATTAGTCAGACCTAACTTGATGGATGAGGTCAGGGATGGAGACCTGAAACAAGCTCATATAGGCCTAGTTCAGTTGTTTTATATTCCAAATAGCCTACAGTAAGCCAGACTACTACATTGCATCCAGTAATTGAATTAATTTAGAATTTTGTCCCCAAACAAAATGAAGAAGTCACTTTGCATTTTCACAAGACCATCTATATAAATACACCTATTAATTAGAATAATCATTACCCCTAAATTTAACCTAGAAAAAATGTGAGCGTCATTGAGACCTCAATTTAATTTAGGATGAAATACTAGACCACTGTTTCCAAACTTCAGTCCTCCTTTTTGTTGTAGCCCCGGACAAACTCACCAGATTCAACTAATTGAGGGAAGGATGATTAGTTGACAAGTTGAATCAGGTGTGCTTGTCCGGGGCTAAAATTAAAATGTGTACTGTTGGTGGTACACAAGGACTCTAGTTGGGAAATAGTATTTGACTAGACAACTGTGTTGGCTACATTGTTTGATATAATTTATGGCAGTTACAGTTTTTGTTTTACAGGTTTTTCAAAATGCTCTAACTTCTTGAGGGGGCCACTGACATTAACTTTTCTAGTGAGCTACTGAAGACCAGGCAATTCCCAAGTACCCATAACGGTCTATAGCCGGACTCTCCAACCCTGTTCCTGGAGAGCTAGCCTCCTGTAGGTTTTTGTTTTGACCCCAGTTGTAACTAACCTGATTCAGTTTATCAACCAGCTAATTATTAGAATCAGGGGCACTAGATGACAGTTGGAACGAAAACCTACAGAATGGTAGCTCTCCAGGGACAGGGTTGGAGAGCCCTGGTCTATAGCCTACCATTCATACTGGGAGTCTTCTGCCAACATCATTATTAGGCTAAAAACAGGTGCATTTGCCTATGATTTGATCTGTGGGGGTGTCACACGCTCGCTGCCATGGGGTCCAACGCCACGCTGAAGTGGTACTCATAAAAATGATTTAAGGTTGGCAGGTCTGCCTCCTGCCTTTTTTTGAATCTTCAATACATTTTATAATTTTTTTTATTTAGAGTTGGCAAACGCTGGAAGGCCCCTTTTCCCGGGTAATGACGTCGACGACCAGCTGAAGAGGATCTTCAGATATCCTTTCCGAGATGTTTTCGATAGTTAACCACCAAGTTCAGCGCACTGTCCATTTGTTGTGTGGTATGTAGAAACAAAACACAGGAACTAAAGTTGGTCCACTTTGTTGAGATTAATCTATTGTAATGACTAAACTTGAAGAGTCCTATTTAGTGGTGAAAGTCATTCCTTAACGCTGTTGTGGCACATTGTTGGGTACACCAACTGAAGAACAGTGGCAGACAATGACAAAGCTCCCAGACTACAAGGTAGTCAAACCCACTCATTTTGTGAATTACAGTTGATTATATAGAAATTTGTGTTTTCTACTGCCTGACAGAAAAATGCGAATATATGATTTACAAGGTATGAGATTAATGGCAGTTTCCAGATCACAGATTCATCTCTTAGAGAAGGAACAAAAATGTTCTGCGCTGCTGTTTGTTTACATCCGTTACCCTTATTGTTCTTTTTGTCTACAGCCGTACCCCATGTATCCAGCCACGACCTCACTGGTGAATGTTGTCCCCAAACTCAGTAGCACAGGACGGGATCTGCTGCAGGTTAGTATCGCCCCCCAACTGACCATTTATATTA
Organism: Salvelinus alpinus; assembly: GCF_045679555.1. Classification (NCBI taxonomy): domain Eukaryota; kingdom Metazoa; phylum Chordata; class Actinopteri; order Salmoniformes; family Salmonidae; genus Salvelinus; species Salvelinus alpinus. Next base: position 33,773,007 of record NC_092115.1, on the reverse strand, counting down.
TTCAGTATACAATGTATTATCACGCTATACCATCCCTTGATGTTAACATCAATTTACAATCCAATGTCCTTCACTCTTCTATTGTATAGCTCTGAATTCATAGGTTTGCACAAATACCCACACAAGTGGCATTAAAACCCACACAAGTGGCATTAAAACAACATGCATGTGTCTGGAGTTGCGTAGTTTGTAACTAGTTGACCGCTTGGCTGGGAAAATCAACTTACCACCAGGTGGAGCCAGTGCAAGGCTTTTTCCCAAACCTAATTTGAATCAAAGACAGTAGAGTATGAATTTTATTTATTTAACTAGGCAAGTCAGTTAGACAATGCTGGGCCAGCTGTGCGCCGCCGTATGGGACTCCCATGAAGATACTAGACTAAAACTGCTTCTCCAATAGAAATCTTCAATCACACTTGTTGGTGATGTCATAGCGACGTTGGCTAACAAAGGAAGAATTTTGGACTTCTCAAACCCCATACCCTGTTCTGTTTCGCAAGCGTTCCCGGAAGTTTCGCGATGTTGCACCTATGGGTTTAGAAACTGCTTGAATGCTCAAGAAATGTTTCCGTACAAACGCATATTTGAGTTGCATTCTCTTTTTTTCTTCTTTTAGAATCTGTTGAAGTGTAATCCTGTCCAGAGGATCTCTGCAGAGGAGGCATTGCAGCACCCCTACTTTGCTGATTTCTGCCCACCGTAGATGAGATGCCAAAACACACGTCACTTAACTGAACCTCAGACATCGGAATCAATCCTCTTTCTCTCCATCTTCTCTACAGGACCTGTCTATCCTGACTCCCTGCAAGACTCATCTTCCAGCAGCACCCGTTTTAACTAAGAGACTTCCTTCCCTTCAGTATATCCTGTTGTGCCTCCTAATGGAATTAAGTCCTTGTGTGCTCTGCAAGATTTTAGGTTCTATTAGCAAGCCTGTTTGTCTTCTCTTTGTCTGTTAAGCACATTAAGCGCACTGACATAGGAACATAACATGTAGCGATGAACAATTCTGGACCCGGAGAAACAGTGAATCCTTCTGAGCCAATAGCTGCACAGCAGAGTAAGCGATTTGAACAATTGCATTAGTGTGCTGCATAATGTACTGGCAAAAATGTAGTTATTTGGATACATTCTTCAAATAGTGTTTGTGCCACTGCTGTTAACTTGTCAATATTGCATTAATAGTTTATGATAAGATTGGAGACAGTCTTCCTTGTCCTTCATCATAGTCTAAACCATTTTCCACTTACTTTAATAGGAGGTTGTAAAACAGAGGAGGTTTATTTATATTTATCAGTTAATTCTCAGGCTCTCTATTTAGCTTTTTGTATTTGTTTTTTTGTGCACTTTGGGTAAATGGCATTTTCTTTTTTAATAGTTTAGATCTAGTCCCGGTCAAGTAAAGTTGAACACAAAGATGGGGTCAACATATGTATTATGAACAGTGGACCATACGTACTTGAGTAATTGCTTTTATTTTTTAGTTTCATTTTGTAACTTTCTACCATCTTTGCGCTTTGACCTGATGTCTTATAGTTTAATGAAAGTGAAGTGAGAGCGGAGGAAATCCGTTGATACCTATATTACTACATTACCATTGTTTTGCACCACTGACTTTAGCTGTGTTCACGCAGATGGGTAACTTCATTTTGGCAAAGAACTAGTAAGTTTTGCAGTGTTATTTTACTCCAGATAGTCACTACTTATCCCACGAAAGCCAACATTTTTAACTCCTATTTGAGGTTGCTGTCAACTACCAAAACTTTGGTTTTGATCAATAGGGAAAAGATTTCATTTTGATGTAAGAGAAAAAAATAATAGAATGCATGTATTTATTGATAATTGAATGTCTGCTTATGTATGCATTTAGTCTCTTTTTTTATATACAACACATTACCTTTCATGAGTTGCAATGTTCTCCTTATTAAAATAATGAAATGTGTGACACTTAGTTCTTAATGCTTTTGCGGCGTGTGTGTTTGCATCCGAGTTGAGTTGGAACATCACAAGATTCCATTATCACATGTAAAGACAAGCAATTCCCCGTGCTTATTTTAGAAAAGAGTACTGTAGAATATTAGTTTGAATATGACATGATTTTAATCTTTATTTAGAATGACGAGTGAACTTTGCACTTTCCTATTATCATAGTTTTATTGTAGGACTTGGGTTAAGTATTTAGACAATTGCTGTCAGTCAGTTGTCTTGAAATTTCAAATCACGACAGTTCAATAAAGTGGACTCAAAGGTTGTTTCTTGTTCTGCTTTTTGTTGTGGGGAAATTATTTAAAATTTGCCCATTTGCCCATTTATTTTCTATTAAAGTCGAAACTGAGCCCTGTCAATGTCAGAGCTGGGGCACGGTGGAGAAGATGTCCATAGTGGAGAGCCTTTGTTGCAACTGTCTGCCCTACGCAACAGGGATGAGTGAGTTTCAGTTAAGCTGTTACCATGGATCACGACCAATGATTTTAAAGTTACCTTTAGCCCCAAATATTATTGCCAAGACCCCAGTTACACAACCGGTCCAAGTAGTTGAAGGAAGCCATATGGAGGGAGGCATTGTAATATCACGTGTTGTGTAGTGGTGGATGATCTGATCTACATTGATTAACCGATGCACCAAACAATGCTGATTTATATTTCCAGATAATCCATCACGTTTCACGTAAGATTGAGAACGTTACACTTGATAAAGAGAGGGTATTAAGTATTTAATGACTACTTAAGGTCAATCACAAATGATATATCACATATACAGTACATAGAGCCAGATTAACCTAGTTCAGTTCCACAGCTGTCTGTAGGCCTCCAACAGGGTGAGACATACTATAATCCATACTCAAGCCTCGTTTATACCTGGTGCTAACATGTGTCTTTTGTCCTGATCTTATCCTCATTCTGATTGTGCCCACATTGTAGCTTGCAGATATCCTGTCCCTCACTGTAAACGATATGCTCACTATGCAAATCATTTCACAGATATTCTTTCAAAATAATATTTCATTATTTATTTTAAGACACATAAATTAAATCACACATAAAACAAAAGATGAAACAGTACATCATCGCCTGTCAATGATTTTAGAGGGCGGGATTATGATGATTTAAATGGTTTCACTGTCCAGATCTGTCTACACAATGCATCTGACTACCTCCGGAGGTGGTCATGAAGATCTGATCACAATGCGTCTTTCAATCGTCTACACCTGTCTAAAAATGTGGGCACAATCAGAATGTGGACAAGATCAGGACATTGGACGCATATGAGAACCAGGTATAAGCAGAGCTTCTGTGAACTCTAGTCTTACAGAAATATAACATACAATAACTTGACCCGCAAAAATTGGTCAGAAAACATCCCAGCGTCTCATCCCCATGTTCAATACTTCATGGTCACTGAATATTGCACAACCCCAAGCCTAATTTTGTCATGATTTTTCATGACCATGAAGATTGTAGAGTAGCCTCCACAGAACATGGAAATGAACCATCTGGTTCCCAGCAAAGTAGTGAGTAACAAGGCTGATAATGCACTAGCGGTGGTCAAGAGACAATGGTCATGCAAGAAGGAAAAGAGGTAAGATGCAATAACAATTCACATTATACTTAAGCAGCAAGAATAAAGGTCTTTAGACTATTGATTGACATAAATATATAACACTGTCATCTACAAGGCTGTAATTAATTATGCTATAAAATATCCATTAAAAGACTTGAATCAATAAGCACAACCAGTATTGCCGGTATTATTAAAATATGACAGGACAATGTCCATATTCAGCTTTAGACTACTGAGAAATGTGTGGGTTCTGCTCTGCTGTTCTTTGACTGGCAGTAAGGAGAAGGAGAGGAGGGCAGGGATGAGTAAGGATTGTAGAAGGAGACAGTACATTGTACAGAGTATTCATAAAAATGTAGCATAGCAAGTTTACCACTTCTTTTATTGTTAATCTGACTTTAAAATGAATTCATTGTAGATTTGATTTACGCTTGCATCATAATTGTTACAATGCATTATGTCTGTATTTACCTGTTGGCTTGGAAAGGAAAGGTGGTAAACCCTGGTGGTAAGTTTTATGATTGACCCCCACTATGTTCATCATGACAGACCAGACCACAATGTCACAGTCAAATACAGTCAAAACCAAAACAATGTCACATCATCAGTTGTGACATCACAGTATAGCAGAGATTTAACCATGAATTCCTTTATGCCATTTCCCATCAGAGAAATTCAGATCATCAAAGCCTTCAAACTTCAACTTAGTAGTAGGGCAGCAGTACAGTTTGACCAGACTTGATAATGAATACCTTGATCATCCCATTTCAGATTCAATGCATTTTGAAGTGTCATTTTCCAGTCAAGAGTCGCCTCTTCACTGTTGACGTTGAGACTGGTGTTTTGCGGGTACTATTTAATGAAGCTGCCAGTTGAGGACTTGTGAAGCATCTGTTTCTCAAACTAGACACTGTAATGTACTTGTCCTCTTGCTCAGTTGTGCACTGGGGCCTCCCAATCCTCTTTATATTCTGGTTAGAGCCAGTTTGCGCTGTTCTGTGAAGGGAGTAGTACACAGCGCTCTACGAGATCTTCAGTTTCTTGGCAATTTCTCGCATGGAATAGCCTTCATTTCTCAGAACAAGAATAGACTGACGAGTTTCAGAAGAAAGTTCTTTGTTTCTGGCCATTTTGAGCCTGTAATCGAACCCACAAATGCTGATGCTCCAGATACTCAACTAGTCTAAAGAAGGCCTGTTTTATTGCTTCTTTAATCAGAACAACAGTTTTTAGCTGTGCTAACATAATTGCAAAAGGTTTTTCTAATGATCAACTAGCCTTTTAAAATGATAAACTTTGATTAGGTAACACAACGTGCCATTGGAACACATGAGTGATGGTTGCTGATAATGGGCCTCTGTACGCCTTTGTAGATATTCCATAAAATAACAGACATTTCCAGCTACGATAGTCATTTACAACATTAACAGTGTCTACACTGTATTTCTGATCAAGTTGATGTTATTTTAATGGACAAAAAATTTGCTTTTCTTTCAAAAACAAGGACATTTCTAAGTGACCCCAAACTTTTGAACAATAGTGTATATATATATAGCATGGATAACTGTGATGAACAGGAACCGTAGCATGAGAGCATTTAGACTGACAACAAAGATAAAAAGGTGTGTACATGGGAAGGTGGTTAAATATACAGTTTATTATATTTGATCATTTACACATCACAAACTGACTGTTATTTGAGTCTTATTACATGTACTGAAATTTCAATAACAATAGTATATAATAATGCAGTTATACAATGCGTTTCAGTGTTACAAACCAACTGAACTGAATAGAATGTTTTTGAAGCACTGTAATAAACTGTCTCGGTGTCCGGTCCTGAAATTGAATGGAAGCTGGAAGACACTTGAGGTCAACTTGGGTATCAACACAGATTAATAGGCAATCCTTGGGGTAGGCCATCGTGTGTTCGTATGGCAAGTGAGCTGCTCCCATCCAAATGCAATGTCCTCTAATTCCCTTATGGTGCAACAGCAATAATGGATATTTCTATAATTTTTTTTTTGCATTTAAATATATCAACATACGAGCAAGATTTAATTTCTTATTTTTTATCTAGTATTTACACATTTCAATCAATATTTAGAACACCACCTTGAAAACGTTTTGTATTTCACTAGTTTCCAATAGAGAATCTATTACTATCACAGGGGACTTGTGCTAATGAGTGTTTTTGTAGCATTTAAAAGCCATGGCCATGGAACAAAACCATTTCAACACCCACATATGTTAACTTTAAGGATGGGTGCAATGTCTTGCTTGTTTATCTATTCTAATGAAAGTGGTGAAAAAGCAGGAGGCCAAGTTATAGCAGACTCCTGTGAATGGTGCTCTTTTCCAGTGACAGTCCAGCCAGTCTGATAACACTATCCCCCCAAAAATGAGAAACCACGACAGAATAACATTTAGTCATTGATGTGAATTGTTTTTCAGCAGTAAACAGATAGAAAACATTGAGCGGAGCACTATACATAACCATGGACAATGTTCCTATTTTCCAAAAATCGATGGAAAAGTTTGTGATTGTTCATTTGTGCAAACATACACACTTGTTTTCCCCTCTTCAGTATGTAACTTGTAAACAAGAATGGCATTCAGTAATCTTGCAAAAGCGTATCGTCTTGGAACCTTACGCAAGAGGCTTTCATCACTTGGTATTATACTTCAAATCAATGAGATGATCAAGAATCTCAGAACAGAATAATTTGAGTACAACAAGGCAACAATTACAACAGCAGTCTACTACTGGGATTCAAGTCAGCTCCTTTGAGCATTGTGATCATAGTTGAGTAGGCATCACTGAAATCTGAATTATCTTACTCACATTGAGGTATACTAAATGAAAGAGTGGTACCAGAAAGATATCTTTCAACCTCCTCTCTTGTTCTATTTATGAATGGACCTGGATATGGTGATGCTACACGTGCTAACCATCGCTAGCCTCTCGGTTCGATATTCAGCACACCAGAACGGACTGTGATTACAAAGGTGTATAAATTGAGATAAAATGAGACCGCTCTGAAGGCCTTTCCATTTACATTACTAAGCTGAAACTTTAATAGGCTGATTAAACCCGATTCAAACACACTCTAATGTCACCCTGTTTAAGAGAATGCAACATGAATGAAACATCCAATACATAGTGTAGAGTCGATGCCTTGATATGGCCCTATCACCTGAGTTCTGTTTTAAAAGTGGTTTATTCATATGATAGTATTCTATTTATATTCAGGCAATTCACAGATCCTACTACTCTTTGAGTATTTATCACTGACCATGTTGGTAATAATATATACGTTATTTCACAGTTTGCTGTCAAACCCCAAAGATCCCAGGTCCCACCCTGTTTTATGTTGTCAACAAGCAAACTCCTCAAAGTTGCCTAGAGTCGGGTGACGAGGTAACATGTTCGGTGTGAATCCGAGACTGTCCGAGTGACTCCGGAGGGTGTCACAGGTGCTCTGTAAGACAAAGTAAGGGGGAAGAGGAGTTGAACCGTATTAAGGGATGGGTGATGAGAGAGTGAGGAGAAGAGGAGAGAGGCATGCGGGTCACAGTAAAAATGGGAGGGGATGTGACATTAACAGGAAAAAAAGAACAATAAATAAATGAGTATTCAACATAACCAGGACCAAGTGGAAAACAGAATACAAAAAGAAGTGGCATAACATGATGTTAACCATCGTTGATGCATCAGACAGGAAGATGGTTGAAAGCATAGTGTACACATTGACAAAATAATTCAATACAAATGGGATAACATATAAAGAAAAATGATTAAAGTGGTAGTGCAGGGGACAGTTACAATAGGTCAGTAATGTTTCACGGTATGGGTAGAGAGATGAAAGAATATGAGAGAAATATAAGAGGGGTATGGTATGGGCGAAGGAGGGAAAGAGAAAAGAAAACATTTTTTTCAGTCCTTGTCTTGATATTAGTATCTTCATTTGTACATGGTCATTGACACACACATAATGTTTGCATACGTTTAGTGCAACTGCGGTTGTTTCAGTTAATATATTGCTGTTATGTGGGTTCAAAAGACGCAATAGCCAAAGATATAGATAGCTATTCCAGCAGATGAACAACCATTTCATTTGGTGCAAACTGCATTGCATGCATACCTGTGATAGCATCACTAAGGAATGCATCTAGTGATGTTATTGGGCACAGGATCCAGTACAAATGGTCCCCTAAAATGGACCTCGGTCCTGCAGGAAAGCTAGTAGGAAATAATATCGATGATCCCTGTGGATCGGCTTTTATTGTACTATCTACAACTAATTCTGTATTTATACATTTATATTTTTCTCAGGAAACTGCATTTTATCCTAAGGGAAGGAAAGCATCTTCAGAAACAAAAAGAAGCAAGACTGTATTGCTGACTAGCAAAGTCCCAAACGTTCTTAACAGATGTAGAATCCAACCAACTCATTGCTTATAATAAACCGATAATAATCTCGGGAAGGCAAATTGATTTATGGTATTGAGAGTCATTGATTTCCAAATGGTATCTACAGAGGAAAATGCATTACATTGGCTATAATATCATTGACCTATTGCTGTGTTGGAAAAGCACATTTATAAAGTGATCACTACTTTAAAATCAACCACCAAACCAGCTTTAGGTGAACCAACATCTCGTTAACCAGAAAGGAAATGTATGAAATGGTTCCCAGAATGTCTGAAAAAGAAGGACAGTATGGGAGGGAGGATCTATTATCAATGGGGTTTGCTACCTGGGGGCATGATTAGGCGTGACACCAGGGCTGGTTGGGTTCTCTGGAAACTCCTGGAATAGACATGATGAAAAAAGAAAGATGAGGGTGACCCCAAAAAAATCAAATGCAGAGCTGATAAGTAAAACAATTGGCTCCAAGCAAGTTTGTCTTTGCAAAACGGCTAGGCCTACAGCCCTGTGTAATCCATTGAGAATAGACAAGAACGCTGCACACTAATACCTAAAGGTCACAGAGAGCTACCTCCGTTCAGCCATTTGATTTCAATTAAAGTTTCAAAAATCAGATCAATTTGAGAAAGCAAGGTACCATTGCTAGTCTCTGCCATGTATGTTTTGTAATGCTTAAAAAAGGGTAGACATTCATCATTCAATAATATAAATCACAAACATACTGTATCTTGTTATGAAAATGGTTGCTATTTGCTCCCTTCATTTTAGCACATCTAATGTACTATGTAAAGTAAGTAGTCCTAGAACTATTATACCACTACATTTAACACTCATGTGCATGACTTATTTTAGCATACAGTAGGTTGCACTGTCTCATACTGTTTTCATTTAGCACTTTATCTAATGTAGATTGACTCACTGGGTGGTTAGAGAGGAGAGAAGGTGAATGGAGTTGGCAGAAAAGAAGGGGAGGATTGGAGAACATGAGAGTCAAAGGTATCACAAATGGCTTATCATTATGTTTTAATGCAAAGAAAGCCTTCAATAATGGATGATTCCATGACATGGGTGGAGAAACTATATGTGGTAGTGAAACACAGCATTACATCCACCTAAAGCTCCATGTTCTTGTTTCATGTTGCAGTACGTGCCTCCAGTCAGGGTATGTAATATAACATTGTTGGCTCCTGCTGATTAAAACCATCTAAAGCCTGAGGAAAAACTTGATGTGAAATGCCACAAAGGTATTTTTTAAACTCTACTCTGTTGATTTACTATGAAACAAGGCAACAGGCATGGAAACAGGGATGTTTGTATTCCATGTGTCCAGATTTAACTGTTCAGATATGATGGGTTCCATCACTATCAAGCTGATATTTTCATAGGCAATCCAATTCTGATCTTTTTTTATTTTCTTCAATAATTGGTCTTTTGACCAATCACATCAGATCTTTTCCAATCTGATCTGATTGGTCAAAAGACAAAAAATTCGGAATAGGGCTGGCTGTGTAACGCAGCCATAGTGCTCACACAATGTGTATATAATGACAGGATTCAATGCCTAGAGTGGATCTTTCATAGGGTACATCCAGTTGAACAATTGTACTTTTCTCTATCCTTTGTCACATAGAATGCTCTGAATAAACCTGACATATCCTTTTATTTGAACAAACAAACAAAAATACAGAACCATATCTATGAATATAATTATCAAACACATCTTGCTTTTTCAACTGTTTAAATTACTAAAAGTCAAACTATGTCTAAGTGTCCAAATCTATTATATTTGATAGGTTTAACTTCCTCTCAACAACAAAAGTGTATTTTAAAGCTTTCCTGTCCGTTCAGTCTTATCAAAATAGAGAGTTTTAAAAATAAATATCAGTAGGGAAAATACCTTCTTGGTACATGTAGCTGCAGTTATCTCAGGAGTGGGGCCAGGACCTCTTTTCCCTCACCTTTTCTTCCACATCAGTTTATAGGCCAAACTCCAAGATTGAAGCAACCGTGCATGCAGACAACTCATGCAGAAACAGAAACCCAGGGCTTTTTCACTACCTTGGAACCAGGCTTTGAGCATATACTGTATATAATTAAGGAAAAAGTGCTCACTTTGATTAGCGTTCCACCTCTGTCATTGACTGGTCATGAAAAAGGCTTGAGTTTCTGAAACATTACATTGTGTTATTTTGTTTGTAGTGCAGTGCAGAACTACAAACCAGTGCATTGTGGGAGACTCAAATTACCAGATTGTCACTCGGACAACGCTGTGGTCGCTTCTTGCGCATGAAGTAACCCAAAACCTTATCCTTAAATACCTAAATAAAAGAACATCTCGTTAACATCACAACAATCCAGGCACATGCAAAAACTTAAACCCATATAGACAGACAATATCATTATGTTAAGGGCTTATCTTATTTTTGATTAAATTCAGATAATTCATCATCATTAACTCTACAGTACTACTTGAGAATACTTTTAGGTGATTAAACAAATGTGAGTGCTTCCACTTTACCTCATATAAGTAGTCGAATATTTCCAGTATCGTTAAAACACTGGCTCCAATGAACAGACCCATCTGACCTCCGATGTCACCTGGAAAGAGGATGACAGATGAACAGACATGGACAGGTAAAAACACAGTCGGTCAGGTAATAACATAGTGCCTGAAACCATTCTTGAAACATTTACTTTAACTCTTAGTATCTCAACCAGCTGAGCGGAACTGTGAGACTGTGGACTGTCCATCCAGACATTGCTTTTTATCTGCCTCTCCCGACTGAGTGCTCTTTTCAAGTACAATATAAAAACACATTCAGCCGAGACTTAAAAGAAAAGGTTAAAAAGAAAATAGGCTCAAAAGGAGTTTAGCCCAGTGCTTGCTGAGGATTTGAGTTTTAGGTCTAGTACGTTTCCTCTCTGTCTGTAAAAACAGACAATGAGCCTGGTGGGGGAACATCTCTCACCAAGCAACCCTGCAATTTCATACGCTTTCTTCTGCTCAATCTTCTCATAATTCAACGCCTCAAAGAAGATGTCCAGAACTAGTACGTTTTCTCTAGAGACACAAACAAAACATATACAAAAGGTGTTACACTGCAACGTACATCTTAAAGATACAATTGATTGATATTGTTTATCAATTCGGAGACATTTTGCATTACTTTTCATTCGTAATGTGAACTGTGGATAACAAAATCATGCTTCATTTATGATAGATTTTTTTATCGAAATGCAAACATATGAGCCCTACATCACTTATGTTAACTCACTTTAACTATCCAGGTACTTACCCGATGTATTGCTCAGTTTTGTTGAATTTCTTGGCCAGATATTTGGCAGAGGCTTTACTGGGTATTTTCACCATGGACAGCTCCTTGCCATAGCGTATCATGTTGCATGGTGTCTCACACACACAGTAGTCATTGTCCTTTTCTACCAAGAAGTCTGTGGAGGATGACAATTGAACGGGAGTCTATGTTTTCAAAAAGGTGATAAGAATATAGCCTACTAGAAACAATTCACCCAGTCAGCTGTCCCCACATGCTTCAAGATGGCCACCATTGTTCCTGTACCCAGGAAGGCAAAGATAACTGAACTAAATGACTACCGCCCCGTAGCACTCACTTCTGTCATCATGAAGTGCTTTGAGAGACTAGTCAAGGGTCATATCACCTCCACCTTACCGGCCACCCTAGGCCCACTTCAGTTTGCATACCGCCCCAACAGGTCCACAGACAATGAAATCGCCATCACACTGCCCGATCCCATCCGGACAAGAGGTAAGAATGCTGTTCATTGACTACAGCTCAGCATTCAACACCATAGTACCCTCCAAACTCATCATCAAGCTGGAGGCCTTGGGTCTCAACCCCGCCCTGTGCTATTGGGTCCTGGACTTTCTGACGGGTCGCCCCCAGGTGGTGAAGGTAGGAAACAACATCTCCACTCCACTGATCCTCATCACTGGGGCCACACAAGGGTGCATGCTCAGCCCCCTCCTGTACTTCCTGTTCACCCACGACTGCGTGGCCATGCATGCCTCCAACTCAATCATCAAGTTTGCAGACGACACAACAGTAATGGGCTTGATTACCAACAATGACGAGACAGCCTACAGGGAGGAGGTGAGGGCAGGGAGGCTGAAGAAATTTGTCTTGTCACCCAAAACCCTGACAAACTTTTACAGATGCACAATCGAGAGCATCCTGTCGGGCTGTATCACAGCCTGGTACGGCAACTGTACTGCCCTCAACCGCATTGCTCTCCAGAGGGTGGTGCGGTCTGCACAACGCATCACCGGGGGCAAACTACGTGCCCTCCATGACATCTACAGCACCCGATGTCACAGGAAGGCCAAAAAGATCATCAAGGACATCAACCACCCAAGCCACTGCCTGTTCACACCGCTACCATCCAGAAGGTGAGGTCAGTACAGGTGAACCAAAGCTGGGACCGAGAGACTGAAAAACAGCTTCTATCTCAAGTCCATCAGACTGCTTAACAGCAATCACTGACTCAGAGAGGCTGCTGCCTACATTGAGACCCAATCACTGGCCACTTGAATAAATGGATCACTAGTCACTTTAAACAATGCCACTTTAAATAATGGCACTTTAATAATGTTTACATATCTTACATTACTCATATCATATGTATATACTGTATTTTATACCATCTATTGCACCTTGCTTATGCTGCTCAGTCATCGCTCATCCATATATTTATATGTACATTTTCTCATTCACCCCTTTAGATTTGTGTGTATTAGGTAGTTGTTTGGAAATTGTTAGATTACTTGTTAGATATTACTGCACTGTCGGAACTAGATGTACAAGCATTTCACTTCACTCGCATTAACATCTGCTAACCATGTGTATGTGACCAATAGAATTCGATTTGATTTGATTTGAAATCAGCAGTTCCTTATTTCAAAATTGTATAAAATCTTACTTACTAATATTTAAACTAAAATGTTACAGAAGCCCTGACGCCAAAGGCAGCATTTAAAAAAAAATACTTAGACTTTGGAATTATCTTGTTTGAACGACTTAGTATACTCATTTGAACAACTTAGTCTCTCGTTCAAATGACTTAGTATCTTATTGAAACAACTTAGTAAAAAAAGTTGTTCAAACGTCTTTCAAACGAGATACTGAGTCATTCAAGTGAGATACTATGTCGTTTGAGCGACTTATTATCTAGTTTGAATGACGTCATTGTTATTTTATCTAATTTGTTATGTAGCTTGTCAGACCATGTAATGGTTGCTGCAGCCATTCATTCACTGATTCCATCCATTGTACAACTGAATGCCTTCAACTGAAATGAGTCTTCCGCTTTAAACCCAACCCCTCTGAATCAGATACTGCCTTAATCAACATCCACGTCTTCGGCACCCAGGGAACAATGGGTTAAGTGCCTTGCTCAGGGGCAGAACGACAGATTTTTACCTTGTCAGCTCGGAGACACCTGTACTGTACAATGTCAGATATAGATTTGAAATGTCTTACATTTTAAGTTTGCATCCCAATATTACATCACAGAAGACTGAAATATAACAAAACCTTTTGACATAAAAACACTGTATTTTCGGAGTAAAAAAAGAAAGAATGCTTATTAATTATGAAATTATGAAAAGTATTAATAACATTCTGCCCATGAGGCCACTAGGTAATTTGACTGCAGGAAAGGGGTCTACTTACATTCAGGCTTTTCGAATACAGTGCCTTCATAAAGTATTTATACCCCTTGACTTATTTACATGTTGTTGTGTTACAGTCTGAATTCAAAATATGTTAAATAGATTTTTGTTCTCACCAATCTAAACACAATACCCCATAATGACAAATTATTTTATTTACATAAGTATTTACACCCCGGAATCAATACATGTTAGAATCACTTTTGGTAGTGATTACAGCTGTGAGTCATCCTGTGTATGTTTCTAAGAGCTTTGCACACCTGGACTGTACAATATTTGCACATGATTCTTAAAAAATATATTAAAGCTCTGTCAAGTTGGTTGTTGATCAATGCTAGACAGTCATTTTCAAGTATTGCCATAGATTTTCAAGCTGATACAAGTCAAAACTGTAACTAGGCCACTCAGCAACATTCAATGTCATCTTGGTAAGCAACTTGGTAAGCAACTTGGTTAATTAAGCATCTTGGTAAGCAACTTGGTTAAGCATCTTGGTAAGCCTTGTGTTTTAGGCTATTGTCCTGCTGAAAGGTGAGTTTGTCTCCCAGTGTCTGTTGGAAAGAAAAGTGAACCACGTTTTCCTCCAGGATTTTGCCTATGCTTAGCTCTAGTCTGTTTATTTTTATCATAAAAAACGTCCTAGTCCTTGCCGATGACAACCTTCCTGGTCTTTGTGGTTTAATCTGTTTTTAAAATTCACTGCTTGACTGAGGGACATGTGTTGGGTACATCAATTACGTAGTCATTCCAAAATCATGTTAAACACTTATTGCACACAGAGTGAGTCCATGCAACTTGTTATGTGACTTGTTATTCACATTTTTACTCCCAAACCTATTTAAGCTTGTCATAACAAGGGGGTTGAATACTTATTGACTGAAGACATTTCAGCTTACAAAATGTCTAAAAACATAATTACACTATGATATTATGGGGTATTGTACGTAGGCCAGTGACACAACATCTCAATTCAATCTATTTTCAATTCAGGTTGAACAAAATGTGGGAAAAGTCATAGGGTGTGAAAACTTTCTGAAGGCACTGTATATTCCATTCTCCTTTCTCTTGTTTATATTATAGTTATATTTCCACTAATATTCCGGTATGTTATTAAGCTTTAAATTGTGTCTGCCTTAATAATAATAATAATAATTGTTTTTGATATTTTAACTTCACTAAATTGATTTATATTTTGGTGTTTCTACCACCCCCCCCAAAAAAATGAAAGCACATTTTACAGTAGCCTATGTATTGCCTACCTAAAACATCCATTAATACATTTGAAGTCCTTCAAAATATAAACTACGTATCCTAATGTTAGAAAGATGAATGTAAACTAGATAAAGGCTACTGTGGGGGGGGCAGGCTAAATAATTACAACCGAAAAGGCCTAATTAAAAGAATAGGGATAAAGGAAATGAAAAATGCTAGGCAGAGCATGCCCCGAGTTTGTGGCTGAGCAGTACCAGAGCGAAATTGGAGTGGTAGAGAAGGCCGACAACATTTCTTCAAATTTTCTCTGATTATGCTCTACTCCTCGCTCCACACTCGCCCACTTACATGCTCTGGCACTCAAAAGCAGACGGGCTTTAGGCTGTCAAAGAACTGTCAATTAATAATAATATCAATGGATGGAATCAGTGAAGGAATGGCTGCAGCAACCATGACACGAAACAAATGAGGCCTAATTAGAACAAATAACAACTAAATCGTTTTTTGAAAAATCGTTTGAACGAGATACTAAGTCGTTCACACAAGATACTAAGTCGTTCAAACGAGATAATTTCAAGAGTAAGTATTTGTAATTTTTTTGCCTTGTGCTTCAGGGCTTTCAGAAAAATGTTGTGTGATGTATCTACTAACAACAAGTTCATATTCCTAATATAGATATCATGACCATTGTCTGCCTTACCTAAAGCTGGGTCTGCACAGTCTTTGTACTGCTCGGGTGTGCATACCATTGAGGTCCCTATTCAACAAGAGAGAGAGAGAGGGCGGTGGGGGGGGGATAAAATATGAATGTGAACTTCATCCCATTAACGTCATTACATATTCCCATGCAGAACAACAACAACAACAACAACAACATTATTCATCCTATTCCATTGGTGAACTATGTGATGGTCAAGCCAATGTGTGTGAGTACCCGGCATGTGGACCATCCTGCAGTTACAGTTCTCCACCAGGTAGCGTGTCTCACAGTCGATACGGCAGGCTGTGATGCTGTATGTGGAGAAGAACTCAGAGTCGATGGGAGTGGACTTGCAGTCTCCCCAAGGGGGAGGGAGGTACTGAAGCTGGGAAAGAACAGAGCACAGGCTTCCCCTCAGTATGTTGGCACAGTATAGGAACCACTGTCAATAGCAGCTAGTCAATCCCAGCCCAGCGGGAAACCCAACATAAAAAGTGCACACAAGCAGACAAAAAACAAACAGAAAGGTATCAAACGTTTAATAAGGGAACATAATGTTTTCTGGATGCTGTTCACATCTACAAGAATATTCCACTCAGACGACGGTGTAGCTGGTAAACACAGCTCACAGAAAGCAGCAAGCAGACACCATGCAGGAAATCACTGATGCAAGTCAGGTCTAGTGCTGAAAGGAAAGCAGAGTACCATGGGGGATATGGAGACAGGGCAAATATAATCTGTAAATATGTAACTTCAGACTGGACACCACAATTAATGGGGAATTATTGTTTTAAATACTTCCCAGGGAATGTTCTACTGTATGTAGATATGTTTATGAGGTTTTTAGATGAATACAATGGAATTGTTGTCTTGACAGACTTTATGCAAACCTTGACTTCCTACATTTTAGGAATGAATGCAGCTGATTATGATGTACTGTATGGTAACAAAAACCACAATGTTATTCAAATTATGTTGGATTGGGTACTTTCCCTGATAAACTATTTGCAGTGTGATATGATACAAACAGTACAGAGAACTTCACTCAACAGTTTGAAAGTCTAACAGTACTACGAATCTACTTAACAAAAATTAACGAGCTACTTTTCTAGTCAAAGTGACACATTATCTTCATCAGTCAATTTGTGCGTTCAACAAACCGTATTGCAAAAAAAAAGCTGATCAGCGGTACAAACAATCAGGCATAATTGACCTGGATACCAACCCAACAACATGTATTGCCAGGTGTACTACACGACTTTCAAAATTCGAACATTGTTGAGCCTCACATTAAACGACTGTCTTCCTTGTAGTTTTTTGTCTTGCCAACTTAGTGGTTCGCACACTAAACGATGTGGCAATGACACGTTTTGAGAACGGTGATCAGCAATAGCCAATGAGAGCTCGTCAGAGAAGAAGCCAGTGAGATGATGACGTTATATTGCATCACACAGAATGTGTAGACTCTCAAGCAGGAGCGATGACTTCTACTAGTATGCGTTTATACTTGCCTTTAACCAAAGCCAAAGTGTCTCATCATTACAGCTCTGAAGTTCACAAGTAATGTTATTCAATTCAAAATGTATTGGCTAAATATTTCAACTGTATGGCAAGCGTGAATGTCTGACTGAAAACATTTATGAGACTGCACCATTATGTGTGCAAGACAAAAAACAACAGGAAGGACGGTTGTTTAATGTGAGAGGCTCTGTCATGCCTGCTCCCGCTCTCCTTCTCCGGCACTCGAGGGCGCCAGGCTGCCCTTCATTACGCACACCTGTCACCATAATTACGCGCATTAGCGCTCACTGGACTCCTTCACTTTGTTGATTGCCTTCCCCATTTCTGTCTGCTCCACCGTTTGTTCCCTGTGTCTGCATTAATGTCGTTATGTGTTCATGTCCAGACGCTGTGCTGTCCTGTTCCATGTCCGTTGCTATTAAATGTTCACTCCCTGTACCTGCTTCTCATCTCTACCAGTGTTGATCCTTTCAGAATGCTGACACCACTAAAATAAGCATCAGGGAGTTTTTGTTTTTGGTTGGTGACGTCTTGTCCAGGTGCCGTCGCCGAGGGAACTGGGGATGCCTCAGCTAGCTCATCGGGCTTCCACGCCATAGCTCTCTCGAGAGGTCTTCTTGCCTCGGTGGGCTCGGCAGGCACCCACCCCACGTCATGCTTCAGCCGGCCCATAGGCTCCCATGCCTCAGCCGGTTCGTCAGGCTCCCATGCCTCAGCGGGATCGTCGGGATTTCATGCCTCAGCCGGATCGTCAGGCTCCCACGCCTCTGTCGATTATTCGGGCTTCTACGCCCCAGCCTGCTTGTCCAGCGCCCGTGCCTCAGCTGGCCCGTCAGGCTCACCCAGGTGGGATGGCAGGTCGCGCTCCTAGAGGGGGGGGGGGGGTTCTGTCACACCTGCTCTCCCTCTCTGGCGCTCGAGGGCACCAGGCTGCCCTTCAGTACGCACACCTGTCACCATCATTACGTGCATTAGCGCTCACTGGACTCCTTCACTTTGTTGATTGCCTTCCCCATTTCTGTCTGCTCCACCGTTTGTTCCCTGTGTCTGCATTAATGTCATTATGTGTTCATGTCACGACGCTGTGCTGTCCTGTTCCATGTCCGTTGCTATTAAATGTTCACTCCCTGTACCTGCTTCTCGTCTCTACCAGCGTCGATCCTTATGTTTGGATTTTGAAAGTTGTGTACACCCGGCATAAGTCTTGAAGTGACTTAAAATGTAAAACTTGAAGTCTTCATTAAGCCAACAGGCTCTCATAACCATTGTCCCCTTAGGAAATAAAAACCCAGAGGAAATATCAGATCCTCTAGACGGATAGAACCTTACTCTAAAAGGGCCACATTAAACACAACGATTGGCCATTAGGAGACATTAAGCAGATGAAGAGTATCCTAGCAGTATGAAACATTCAAATGCAAAGCCCTAAACAACAAAACAAACAAACCAACTGCACAATAATACTGGTTGCACCATATACAACAGCTTGTATGAAGACAAAGAATGGATAATGACTGCTGGATGTGTGAGCTGAAGTGGAAAGGATAGCATTATGTGTTCCTAATCCATAGTGATGGTAGTTATAATGAGACAGAAGACAGAGATTAACCAGGAAGGGACAGACATTGAAATGTAGTCACTACAGCCACATGGAGGGAGATGATTGGTCCATTCCGTCATGAAGACTTGAAGGGGGAATGTAATTGGGTGGCTCTTAGTTTGTGGCATACATGCAGCATACCCAGACAGACATACGGTACGCTACCCGCTGCTCTTGGGAGGAAACAAACGTTTGGAAGCCGGGGGCGACCCCAAAGCCCAGCTGGTGGGGGAAAGGAGGCTCTGACTGTGTGTGAATCTGAACCTTTACTCCGGCCTCATAGGACGTCTCATCTGGGGGAGGGACCAGTAAACACATCACCACCAACAGAGAGCAGTAACAGTGATGCATTAACGAATAGGACAACATCTGTCAAAGCCCTTGGTTTGGACCCTGAATATAAGCAGTCAGCCAGCCATCCAGCCTATAGGTGTTCATCTTACTGAGCCCCAAAACAGCTGTGCCCAGATCTGAGGACAACAGCCCAAATTAGTTCAGAAACGGTGATTTCTTGTCATTCAGCCATCTTGCAATAATTGATCATACCCACTCAAAGCTTGATTGGTGGACATGTTTGTAAACATATTGCTCCAAATTTCAACACCAAGTGATTCTATGTTTTGTTGGTGTATAATTAATGTGTCCTTTAACGACTGGTTTTTAGGTCAGACTTGTCTTCCACTGAGATTGTGAGAGGGTTACATGTTTGTATCATGTGGTTGTAGTGAGGTAGATATGGGTGGTTCTGGTGAAGGGAAGTATGATAAGTCATGTATTCATCAGTTCCTCTGAAAGGGGTTTGAAAAGCTTTAAAGAGTTGAAGGATATGGGGTTAAAAAAATGTATCAATCATTTTGGATTGATTTGAGATGGTGATACTAGTATGATAGTTGAATCCGTCCAGATTTATATGGCACAATAATCAATTCAGTACAATTAATGTCAATGAATTGCTCTAGTCATTAGAGGAGTTTAATTTGCATATCAACTGTAAATTTAACAGCTATTTTACAAGGAAAGTCGGTTGAATTCAGAGTTGTTTGGATTGTGGTGTCCAATTGTCTGTTTTAGAGATGCACTGCATCGATAACCTCATGTTATTCTTTCGAATATGAAGAGAGGGGTTTTGAAGAGCCCCTTGATAAAGAATCTTCTTTGGGATAAAATAACTTGTTGAATAACTTGTAGGTCAAGGTGTAATTTTCATGTATTCAAATATTTTTCTGGTAATTATTTCTAATCCTGATAATTACATTTTGTAACTCAGTCAGCAGGAAAAGTTTTACAAACCCTGAACCCTGAGTTTTCACTAACTTCTGAAGAGAAACTAAGTTGTGACTTGTACAGTCAATAAGATGTGTATCTTCAATGAGTGTATAAAACATGACATTGTGACTCCAATGACACTTTGAGGTCCTTCACAATAAAGTGGTTGCCAGAGGAAATATCTGTCTCTAGATCACAGCTGTATTTCACCTTCCTGTCACTGTTTCAAGTTATAATCACAGGATTTCATAAGCTGCAGGCTGAGTGGCATGTTATTGCAATAGATTTGATAGTGTGTGTTGTTGGGGCAAAATGGTATGTTGCAGTCTAATGTTATATAAATGCTTTAGTTAAATAATACTATATGTCCTATATCACTGGTAATTTTCCACAAATGTCCAGTACCCTCTTCATACACTGCAGAAAATAGTGATTTGTTACTGTCTCCTTGTCTAAAGGCCCAGCAAAGGCTGAATTCTTGTTATATCTATTTAGGTTCTAAAGATCTTATCACTCCCCAATCTTAGACACATAGGCTGTGAAAACTGGTTAGAACCGGTTCTTGTTTGTTCAATGCTTTAAGAAATTGGAGCCAAGTACCCCTTATCTCTCATGTAAGCTTGCCTCCCCTAGGAAGGGTAAACAGCTCTTTGTGTAGATGAAGTATAATTCATCAGTAATAGTTAAGTTCCTCTCCAGTTTCATCCTGAGTGTGAGCTTCCCTGCAATTGCTTGAATAAACTCTTATAAACAGAATAATGAGCTCTGCCTGTTCCTTGAAACGAGTTTTCCTCAACAGTGTGATGCTACAGTATTTTTTTGTCGTATTAAAATGATTACTCATTTTCATGACATGTTTTGATTTGGTTGGGTTCTTGTCACTACAGGGGGTGCTGTTTCAACTTCGACATTTTGCGTCTCCAAATTAAACTGCCTCGTACTCAATTCTTGCTCGTACAATATGCATATTATTATTACTATTGGATAGAAAACAATCTCTAGTTTCTAAAACCGTTTGAATTATGTCTGTGGGTGAACCAGAACTCTTTCTACAGCGAAAATCATGACAGGACATGCGAAGGTCAGAAAAATAGTCTCTGTTCTCAGATCAGTTTAAAGCTCTGTGTGTGCCCTATGGATCGAAATGAACTGCACCCGCCTTCCCCTGGATGTCAGTAACCAATGAGAAGTGGAATGGTGTTTCTACGTATTTCTCAGAGCTTATAAAAGGGCAAGGAACGAAGTGCGCTCTCTTTTCGACTTCCGCCATTACGCAACGCAAGACCTCAGGATAGCATTTTGAAACGCTCAGTTATCGGCCTTAGATATGTCCGTCTGTAATTTAATTCGGTATAGGTGTTAGAAACATCATAACGAAGTTATTTGAAACCGATTTATATCAGTTTATGCGAGTATATTGCTATTTTCTGAATTTTCGTAGTATTGCGTTTGAGGATTTGGACATGTGTGTGCCACGTAGCTACTGTTAGCTGCTAGTTCCGAAGTTGAAGTGGACGTTTTACAACAAAGCAACGATTCTTTTGGACAAAAGGACACCTTGCCCAAGATTCTGATGGAAGCTCGTCCAAAAGTAAGAGCTATTTATGATTTTATTCCGTATTTATGTGGAAAAATGTAAACGCATTTTTCGGCCATTATTGCGGCACTAGTCTGGCTGTAACGCACACTGTATGTCTAGTAACGTTAATTTTAAAAATCTAAATCAGCGGTTGCATTAATAACCAATGCATCTTTCATTAGCTGTCCAACCTGTATTTTTTTAGTCAATCTAATCGATAAATAATCGTAAACTTAGGTGCCCTTCCAAGATGGCGCCGGCCAGAATGCATGCCATGTTTTGACTGATTACATAGCATAACCACGATTTGTGATGCTAAATATGCACATTTTCGAACAAACTCTATATGCATTGTGTAATATGATGTTACAGGACTGTCATCTGAAGAATTCTGAGAAGGTTAGTGAAAAAATTAATATATCTTGGTGGTGATAACGTTATCGCGCTTTTTGCCTTGAATCAATGCTGGGGTGATGTTAGCTCATGTGGTATGCTAATATAACGATATATTGTGTTTTCGCTGTAAAACACTTAGAAAATCTGAAATATTGTCTGGATTCACAAGATGTTGGGCTTTCATTTGCTGTACGCTGTGTATTTTTCAGAAATGTTTTAAGATGAGTAATTAGGAAATACACGTTGCTCTCTGTAGTTATTCTAGTCGCTTTGGGTGAGTTTTGTGATAGTGGCTGCAATGGTAAACTGTGATTTATACCTGAAAAATGCACATTTTTCTAAAAAAACATATGCTATACCATAAATATGTTATCAGACTGTCATCTTATGAAGTTGTTTCTTGGTTAGTGGCTATATATATCTTTATTTAGTCGAATTAGTGATAGCTACTGATGGAGTAAAAAACTGGTGGAGTAAAAAAAGTGGTGTCTTTTGCTAACGTGGTTAGCTAATAGATTTACATATTGTGTCTTCCCTGTAAAACATTTTAAAAATCAGAAATGATGGCTGGATTCACAAGATGTTGGTCTTTCATTTGCTGTATGCTGTGTATTTTTCAGAAATGTTTTAGGATGAGTATTTTGGTAATTGACGTCGGTCTCTGTAATTATTCCGGCTGCTTCCAACGCTATTTCAGATTGCAGCTGCAATGTAGAACTGTGATTTATACCTGAAATATGCACATTTTTCTAAAAAAACATATGCTATACCATAAATATGTTATCAGACTGTCATCTTATGAAGTTGTTTCTTGGTTAGTGGCTATATACAGTGGGGAGAACAAGTATTTGATACACTGACGATTTTGCAGGTTTTCCTACTTACAAAGCATGTAGAGGTCTGTAATTTTTATCATAGGTACACTTCAACTGTGAGAGAAGGAATCTAAAACAAAAATCCAGAAAATCACATTGTATGATTTTTAAGTAATTAATTGGCATTTTATTGCATGACATAAGTATTTGATACATCAGAAAAGCAGAACTTAATATTTGGTACAGAAACCTTAGATTGCAATTACAGAGATCATACGTTTCCTGTAGTTCTTGACCAGGTTTGCACACACTGCAGCAGGGATTTTGGCCCACTCCTCCATACAGACCTTCTCCAGATCCTTCAGGTTTCGGGGCTGTCGCTGGGCAATACGGACTTTCGGCTCCCTCCAAAGATTTTCTATTGGGTTCAGGTCTGGAGACTGGCTAGGCCACTCCAGGACCTTGAGATGCTTCTTACGGAGCCACTCCTTAGTTGCCCTGGCTGTGTGTTTCGGATCGTTGTCATGCTGGAAGACCCAGCCACGACCCATCTTCAATGCTCTTACTGAGGGAAGGAGGTTGTTGGTCAAGATCTCGCGATACATGGCCCCATCCATCCTCCCCTCAATACGGTGCAGTCGTCCTGTCCCCTTTGCAGAAAAGCATCCCCAAAGAATGATGTTTCCACCTCCATGCTTCACGGTTGGGATGGTGTTCTTGGGGTTGTACTCATCCTTCTTCTTCCTCCAAACACGGCGAGTGGAGTTTAGACCAAAAAGCTCTATTTTTGTCTCATCAGACCACATGACCTTCTCCCATTCCTCCTCTGGATCATCCAGATGGTCATTGGCAAACTTCAGACGGGCCTGGACATGCGCTGGCTTGAGCAGGGGGACCTTGCGTGCGCTGCAGGATTTTAATCCATGACGGCGTAGTGTGTTACTAATGGTTTTCTTTGAGACTGTGGTCCCAGCTCTCTTCAGGTCATTGACCAGGTCCTGCCGTGTAGTTCTGGGCTGATCCCTCACATTCCTCATGATCATTGATGCCCCACGAGGTGAGATCTTGCATGGAGCCCCAGACCGAGGGTGATTGACCGTCATCTTGAACTTCTTCCATTTTCTAATAATTGTGCCAACAGTTGTTGCCTTCTCACCAAGCTGCTTGCCTATTGTCCTGTAGCCCATCCCAGCCTTGTACAGGTCTACAATTTATCCCTGATGTCCTTACACAGCTCTCTGGTCTTGGCCATTGTGGAGAGGTTGGAGTCTGTTTGATTGAGTGTGTGGACAGGTGTCTTTTATACAGGTAACGAGTTCAAACAGGTGCAGTTAATACAGGTAATGAGTGGAGAACAGGAGGGCTTCTTAAAGAAAAACTAACAGGTCTGTGAGAGCCGGAATTCTTACTGGTTGGTAGGTGATCAAATACTTATGTCATGCAATAAAATGCAAATTAATTACTTAAAAATCATACAATGTGATTTTCTGGATTTTTGTTTTAGATTCCGTCTCTCACAGTTGAAGTGTACCTATGATAAAAATGACAGACCTCTACATGCTTTGTAAGTAGGAAAACCTGCAAAATCGGCAGTGTATCAAATACTTGTTCTCCCCACTGTATATCTTTATTTAGTCGAAATTGTGATAGCTGCCCATGCAGGAAAAAAATGGTGGAGAAAAAAAAGTTGTGTCTTTTGCTATCGTGGTTAGCTAATAGATTTACATATTGTGTCTTCCCTGTAAAACATTTAAAAAATCAGAAATGATGGCTGGATTCACAAGATCTGTATCTTTCATCTGGTGTCTTGGACTTGTGATTTAATGATATTTAGATGCTTGTATTTACTTGTGACGCTATGCTAGGCTATGCTAGTCAGCTTTTTTACTGTGGGGGGTGCTCCCGGATCCGGGTTTGGTAGCAGTGAAAGGTTAATGTGAAAATCAATGTGGGTATTATGGGCATGTACTGTACCTCCCTGTTCTATTAATGAAGTCCAGGGAATTTTTGGGAGCATACCCTGAACGTTATTACTTCTCTCTCTCTCCACTGATTACAGGGAAAGGACTCTGCTAAGAGGGTCTGTTAATGACCCATAGCATTAGCCAATTAGCTATTTGAGATTCAGGATGATCATTTTTAAAAGTCTACAAGGCTCCATTATTTTAATGTTTGATCAAGGAAATTGATGTTTGACATTCACTGACATAATCTGGAATCTGTGTACTGTACAGTGTGACAAGGGGGCTGTTATCCTTCCCTGTGGTTACAGTTAGTGACAATGGCAGGACAGTGAAATAGATGACCTAAGGATTTGAAAAAAAGGATGGCCATTATGGACGCGAGGAAAGCGGAGTTCTCGGGACGTTTCAGTTCAGTTCGGTATGAAAATGACACTTGAGGTCCTAACATTGCCTTATTTTAATATTTGTTTCTGACAACTGGCTGATGCCTACTAGGGAATATTGCTCAATTTTGACTGGTCACAGGGCCCATCAGATACAGGCTAATTCATAGGACCGTGCTTACAGGCACTGTAGCCTATAGCTACGTCTTTTTTCAGCTCTAATTTCAATATCATCAGAAATTTATCCACACAAGGTAAATGAAATCCTTAGAACATCTGTTTGATACGATGTACCAGATATGCTCAATTATCCATGATTTGTATTTCTACTGAGTGGAGTTGATTTAAGCGAGAGAGCTTCTGAAGACGTGTAATTTCTGCTAAATGCGTGCTACTCTTGGGAGCCAATTCTGACTACACTTTAATCACGGCCAGTAATTCAAGCTTAGTAATTTTTTTGCCCTCTCTTGCAAAGCCATGATGATTGTGCTACATTGCTTTTTTGTTACACCAGAAAATGTAAAGTTCACACTGAAATGGTTTTCCTTTTTACAAAAAAAGTTAACAACGGCTTGCTATGGTTCTATGCATTTTGTGAAAAGCAAACCAAATTCTTCCGAATGTTATTGTTTCTCTCTACATAGTGTTATTACGCATCACTGAATCCAATGTATGCAGGATTCAGCGATATTATACTATTTTTCTCCCATCCTAAGTGGGATCAGTCATTGCCAGCAACATTATATGGAAAATGTACTTTTGAGCTCATGGAGATGTGTGTGCACTGCCTGGGGTACTTTAGCTCTGGCCCACCAATAACTGTAAATAAATGTATAGACAGTGTCTGCTTTGTACATCCAATCCGTCTTTCCCTCTGTATCCATTGTTGGATGCATAGTGGGTAGCGAATACCACATTGTTACTACTTCAGTTCAGAGTCATTAGACTGTTTTTTGTCCAGGATTAGCTAATGCACTGGCTGCATGTTATTCCATGCATGAATGGTAAACACAACGGATTTTGCTCCGACACAGAAGGTATAGCCAATGACAAGACGAGGAAGAAGGGTTGGAGGTTTGGATAAAAACACGGACAAAAAGCAGAGCGAGAGGACGAAGGAAGGAAGGGAGGGAAAGGTGTTTGTGCGAGAGGCTGAGCATTAGGTACCAGTTGCTGCTGACATGACACAAAAGTTTGAAAACCAGGGGCCACACCAAATCCCAGCTGGTCAATGAAAGGAGGCTCGTCCTGGCTGTGGATCTGAACCTTGATGCCTGCTTCGTACGAGGTCTCGTCTGTGGATACATACAGCAGGCCAGAGAATGTAACAACAGAAACCTCTGCTCCTCTCCTTAACCGGATTGAAGGCATTAAGTGTTGTGTTGGGAATGGGATGTTATTTACTGGATATCTGTTGTTGTGATAAAGCCAATGTTGAAATGCACTGTTAAGAAGGAACCCTTTTTCCCAAGATGGAGACATTAAATGTTGTGTTGGATAAATGTTTGAACTGCATTATCTGTTGTTGTAATACTGTCCAGGTGAAATTCTGTGCTAGGAAGGCACCTTGAATGCATGTCTGTTGGCTGGTTGATTTTCAAAGTTCATTCTACCATGGCCCAAAATCCAGTCATTACTGCATTCAAATGGACAGATTAGTTATTGTGGTTCTAACTAAGTGAAGTCATACGACTGCGTACTCACCTGTCTCTCCCCAAACAGGTAAATATTCATCCTGTTGAATGTCTAGCATGATCTCCAGCCCGTTTCCTGTCCCGCCTTTTAACGTCGTCAACAACGGGTTGCCGTCCAAGCCAGAGTTGAAGGTGTAGCATTTCCCATACCGCGTGTAAATCTGCAAGAAGAAGAAGGTAAATGACATTAATACAACGTAACAACATTGTTTTGGCATAGCGAGTAAACAGCACAGTCACTTTGTGTAATGGTTGCTCTCTGTCTTGCTCTCTGTCAAGACTAATTTACTGCAAGTTGCGGTTGGGGATAGGGTTGCTGGGCAGGTAAGCTTCGGAGGTAATTATCAGAGAAAACACTGAACCAAACAAGATGCTATAGAGATTGATGAATTAATAAATAAATGAACACCGGTAACATAGCAACTGGCAATCTTTACCCAGCCCCATTTTATATTCCCCCTGAGTCATTTAGATACTTATTTAGGACTTATTTTCAACTTATTTTCCATTAAAACAGAAAGTAATACAGGCAAAGCCCACCCACCCTCTCCCCTCCCACCAAGCACTAAATTAAGTTGTTCAAATGCAATTGATATTAGGAAGTGCCTTATATTATGGGCCCTAGGAAAGCATTAATTTATGCTGCAATGGTAATCTAATATTAACTGTTGGTGTACACTATATTTTGCCTGCAGCTGTACCCAGCTAGTTTTACTGATTCAGAGATGTACTGTGCTGATTTTCCAGTATAACTGCACTTTTAGCACCTCTCACAAATTACATTGACGTTTTATGTATTTTTTTTCTTCAATTTAACAAATTCACTCCGAGATGGGCAACTTTCCTCTCATGTCTGCCAACAGAGCAGAAGTTAGCCTTAGGAGCTTCTTAGAATGCTACATCTGGCTTTTCATAACTGACACTCATGGCTGGTGAGCTATAACTTAGAACTAAAAGTTAAAATAGGTAAAGGCAATAAGGCCTTTAAATTCTAGATCCATTTTGCTGCGTAAGTGATTTAATTTCACAGAGGTGGAATTGATTGGCCATAGATTGCTCTGAGGGTTTTATCTACACTAAGCATGTACTGTATGTCATACAGTTATCCTCCACGTGTATCTTAATAACCACAGGAAATGAAAAGTGATTTAGCACAAAGGTATAGGCATATACAGTGTACACACAGATGTTGGGTCTTAATTTGACACATACTGTATGTCACAGCAAAATGTTCCTGCAACAACAGGATTTGAACGTTTAGTCCATAATGTTGATTGATCGGTGGATAGACTATTTGCTGGCCAAAAGTAAGATACATGAAAAGTGCAATACTGTTAATAAGTGTGGGTTTTCAGTTAATTTATGTAAATCACAAAGCTGGTGCAGGAAACTTCTCAGTAACAATAGAGTGATCAAATGAAGATCCTACATCTGTACACATGGACATATTGTACATCCAAGATCATGGGATGAGACTTGCTTGCCTCTCTTGTTTTGCTATAACAACTACCATGTACAAGGTACACCCGTTTGTTAGGAACATTTTGTCTCATCTAACTAATAAGGCCTTATGATGGATAAGGTCACCACTCATTTTACACTGCCAACTCCCATTTGGTTTGAGCTGGGGCATAATATGTCAGTATTTAATAGCCACTGGCAGACATTAGCATGGTCTAGACAAGCCCTGTTGCTGGAATAATCACCATTGCTGTTCCTGGCTCAATGCTCTGGTCCCACAGCTATACATTTGAAGAGAAACAGGAAACCCATAGGGAGGAATCCTATGGCGTGGGCAACAGATTTTCCTTTCAATATCCATTGTGGTGAAAGTTTTAGAGAGAGGGAAGACTCTGATAGCATAACAAAGCCTCTCTCCAGAGATCAGAGTCAGTCTTCCATGTCCCATCTCAGACCCACATGGGCTCAGACAGACATGACAGGGCTTCAGTTTCCTCTCCCCTCCTGTCCATAATGAGGCCCTCTGAGCAACTGGCCCCTGCCAGAACCAAAATGTCAGATGGAATTCTAACGCTTTTAGGTTTAACCTTATAAAAACAGCAGCTTGAATATAATAAAATCCCTATAACGAGCCTTGCATGCCTCACGTTGAAGTACCTAATCTTTGTGGAAAATCTCTGTCAAAACGGTCAAAAGACGGCACCTAAAGACAAAAGTCTTCCTTTAGATGGAATTTGATATAATCGGATAAAACTTGAAATGACACACACGATAAAAATCTCTGTGTCTGTCAGCTACTTAAAGGGATAGTTCACCCAAATTACAAAATTAAGTATTGGTTTCTTTACTCTGTAAGCAGTCTATGGACAAGGTATGACGGCAATCAATGCATGGATTGTTGTCATACCTTGTTCATAGACTGCTTACAGGGTAAGGAAACCAATTTGTAATTTTGTAATTGGGGTAAACTCTCTTTTAACACAGGTCCCAAGTTGTCTATTCATATTTTTTCAAATCTTATACTGTTGATAAATTGGTTATGTCTAGTGAGCTTTTGAATGTGACTAACAATGACATTTTCTTTACATGTAAAATTGAACAGCAATCTGTTTGAAGACTGCTAATAGCTTTGAGGTAAAATGATTGAGAGTAACCGACTAGTGCAGTCAGGGGCTTATTTTGACTGATAAGCCATCCACCTCTCTGGGGAATAAGCTCATGAAATAGAATGTCCAGATGTTTAATTTGAAATGCTGAAACTTTCATTAGTACTCATTTATAATGTTTGAATTATTGATGCCTTTATTATTCTTCCCTGCTAAGAGAGAGGGACACAAAGGCGGAGTGGTTTGAATAGTACTTACTAACGTTCATGTTTTGAGAGGTAATGTGAATGTGATAGTTTTGAGGGTTGACTTTGTTATACTGTACCACTGTGCTTCGAAAATCATCCAACATGCAAACAATGCGCAACTGTGATCTATGTTAGGAAAAAAAGAACAGTATTTCTACCAGATCAATACCATCCTATAAACTAGGTGTATCTGTATTCTTTGTAGTCTTACAATTCACTGAACAACTATTATGTTGTATAAGCAAAACAAAAGAAAAGGACAAGAACAAGACAAATTCATCTGACATGATACCGGTAGCTAGCCTTAAAACGTCAGTGTCTTCAATCCTGCCTTGAGAATACCCGCTAGAGTGAATATCATTCAAACACACCATTGAATGAATTATTAATACCCTGTACACAAAACGCACATCAGCAACCCCTCACAGACATCTTTCGTGATATCTCTAGGCTATATTACTTTACATACAGTGGTGAAGTTCTGGTGAGTACAGTTTTCCCCCCGGAACCTGCATTCCAGCAACATGTCCTCCAGTTGGTGGCCCAGCCTGCCAATCATCTCGGTGGTGTTGACATGGTAACGAGGAGGCGGGGTGTAGCCGTTGAAGTCCAGCAGGCTGAGAAGGTTATACTTGTGGTTGTCCCTCAGAAGTGCCAGGCTCTTCTCCATAACCGAGTGGTTCTGGTGCATCAGGTCCATCCAGTAACCACAGTGGTACAGGTCAACCTTGGTCAGACTGGACACCCGGAACAGGTTGTGGTTGCAGAAGGTCACGGCCGGGAAGGACATGTTGTGAGTCCACTCCATCTTAATCCTGGTGACGGCCGGGTAGGACATCAGGTAGAGGATGCGGTTCCAAGACCAGGTGAACAAGAGACTCACACACACAAAGAAGGCCAGGAGCCAAAGGATCCGCTGGGTCAGGGTCTTGTCTGGGGAGAAGACGAACATCAGCCCGTGGACTTTTGTCCTCCTCATGAAAGCTACGGTGATCTCCATCCATGATTGTTTTAGCATGCTCTTCCTCCTCTTTCCTGTTTTGTTCTGGATAGTGGTCTCCTGGGCATCGTTAGGTAGAGACCCAGGGCTGATTGATTCTGATGTGGGGGCAGTTACCATAATGATCTCTGTTCCAAGGCTACACATACGGTTCAAGCGAAAAGGCAGTCTTTTTAGTCAAGCTTCGGGCTATTCATTTTACATACAGAAATCATGATTGGTTTTCTGGTTGAATTGGTGTCATAAATTCCAGGCAAAACATAAAAATAATATCCTTTCCGATGCTCCAGATACACACAGCTGTCCAGTACTCAGGCTTGAATAGTCTTTGCAAACCAAACAAACAAAAGGCATGTACTGTATTTTACTTTTTAGGGATATACAACAGATTGATTTACATCACGATTTAATAAAAAATGCTGCATTAATTTCTCGATCGACAGAATCCTTCTCTTTATTATCCAACACTAGTCTCT
Source organism: Salvelinus alpinus (assembly GCF_045679555.1). NCBI lineage: Eukaryota > Metazoa > Chordata > Actinopteri > Salmoniformes > Salmonidae > Salvelinus > Salvelinus alpinus. The sequence goes on along the minus strand of NC_092115.1, from coordinate 33,741,885 downwards.
CATCAACAGATGAACGGGTGTGATAATAACATGTTGCAGGTGCAGGGGTCTAGTTCAATTCCTGAAGCAATCAGTCACTTAGGAAATCTGTAAAGACATACCCTGTTGCTCAGATGTTGTTTCACTCTTTTTCCTCATCACCTTCTTCTTCATCTCCGCAATGCTGCTCCCAGTTTCCAGTGATTTGTGCCTTTTGTGCAGAAGCTGCCTAGAAAGCTCTCAACTCCTCCCTCCTGCTCAGCTGGAGGAGATACTTTTGGTCTTTGGACTTAAAGCAGGAATCTAAAGCTATTTTCCCTCCTCACTCTCTTCTCTCTACAGTCGAATGGGAATGAGAGGGAGCCAGTGAGTGAAATTGCTTCCCTCCAGTGATGGAAGAGGCACTCCAATAATGGCAAAAATGGGAGGTGGGTAAGGCGAAAGGTATTTCCACCACTCACGCATAAATATTAAGAGTGCTCCAGAATAAAATACAGCAAAAAGTCCTAATGCAACAAAGAAGGGCTGATTCCATCCACTGATATCTACACTCTGCTAGTGCTGCAAAAGTAGCAGTTTTTTTCACATGATCGATAAAAACTGTATTATTGATAAACCAGGGAACAGCAATCCAGATACTAGCCAATAGGCAAGAACTCAAATTACACCCTCAGAATTCTATTTGAAAATCAAATGTATTACAGTAATCCGGAAATATCAAATATCACTTTTACCACTTGTTTGTGGTTCTTCTGGTCTTAGACAGTTCTACATGTTAGTTTCACAAAAAAAGTGCAATGAAGCACAGGGACCGTTGACGCAATTAACAGATATGAAGCACCATTTTGTTGATTTGTTCGGACAGCCTCTCAGAGCATCAAGAGCCAGCTAGGCAGAGGAAATTGGACCCAAGAGTATTGAGATCCATGTCATTTTACGACATAATCAGCACAGCACTTTTGCAAGTGTGGTACAAGTTTTTTCCCCACTGGAGTATAATAGACATAATATTCTGTTAATTGGGAAAAGTCCTACAGTAATTGTAGCAGATACTTATTGAGGCTCAAAACACTGAAACAGATGTTCAAAGACTGAAGAGAAAAACGTTCTTGAACTACCCAGGCAGTCACCTGTATCTAGCAAGCAGTGGAGGCTGCTGAGGGGAGAACGGATCATAATAATGGCTGGAATGGAGGAAATGGAATGGCATCAAACACATTGAAACCATGTGATAGATGCATTTGATACCATTCCGCTCCAGCCATTACCATGAGCCCGTCCTCCCTAATTAAGGTGCCACCAACCTCCTGTGCTAGCATGTCACACCTTTGTTACTGCAATGTTGCAAACTTATTTTAATTCATTTTCAAATCAATTTTAGGGTATAGCATATATTCCTCAGATACAGCCTACTTCTGTGACTTTGTTCCTACTAATTCCCCTTGGAATCAGGTGACTGTCTGTGTTTGTAATGTTGAGCATCCCAGTGATGAGTGTAATGCTGCAATAATGTGCCATAAGTGGTCCAGGAATGTCAAAAGCATCCATTAAACTCTAAAAGATACTCTGATATTCATAAACTGGCATGACACATTCTTTAAACCATGCGCTTCGTGGTGTCCTCAAATCTCATTCAAGCAAAAAGTCTGTGTCAATACATGGTCCTGAATATTAAACAGGATATGATAGAGTCTCCTGTTTAGGACAGCCTCTCATTGACTAGATGTGGAATAGTAAATGTAAATCCATCTCATCACAGATAACTTAACAATTTTAGCTGATTAGCAACTTTTCAACTACTTACTACTTTTCTGCTACTTCGCAACTACTTAGCATGTTAGCTAGCCCTTCCCCTAACCCTAACCCTTTTAGGTAACCCTTCCCTTCCCCAACCCTAAACTCAACCCTAACCCCTAGCCTACCTAACATTAGCCAGCTAGCTAACGTTAGCCACCTAGCTAAAATTCGTAACATAGAATTTGTTTGCAAATTTGTAACATATTGTATGTTCTGCAAATTCGTAACATATTATACGAATTGTAATTCATAACATATACAAAATGGGTGATGGACAACCACAGATTAATACATACCATAGAAACATAACATATCATACTAAATGGGGTGTTTCGGATTTACGTACAGAATAATACAAAATGCTCTGAGACCAGGTTGTTTAGGAGGGAAAGAGTAGGTGAAGAGTTGACTCGCATTTGAGGGCTTACAATAAGCATTTGCGAGAGCTATAAAATCATATTTGATATGAATCATTGCCTAAATCTTTGGCTTCAATTACCTTTTACTTGCACAGTCCAATTGAGTTCTTAACGAACACCATGTCTTATCTGATCCTTAAACGCCTTCCTGTGGAGTCTTGTCAAACCAGCTTGTTAATTATGCTTTCCCTCTCCCCATTATTTTTGCTACAAAAAGAACACTTCAATCTATAACAAGACCAGATTTAAAACAGTTCTGCTTTGATGATTTTGTCTACCAACAAATTGAATGAAAAATGAATAGAATGAAAACATCTTTGGAATGAAGGTTGACTACTGACTTGGTCACTATTTCTCTGTGTCTGATGAAGCTGGAGCCTATATCTGAATTTTGGAATGGAACATAAGTTAATTTTGTGCTTGTTGCCATGCCCCTTTTGGTTGAAGTACCTTGCTAAATAATGCGGCACAATGGTTCATAATCAGTTCACTAGCTATGGTAGGTTCTATACATGCAATCCTTAACAAATCCTTTTGTTAACCACTCACAGTAATTACAATGACTGTCTATGAATTATTAATCATTCAGGGAAATAAAATAACACAAAAGTAATATACATTTAGCATTACTACTGTAGTTAATTTCGCATTAATAATGTGCTTTAGTCTTGATTTTAAAGTAAACAAATTAATTACCTTTGCAATACCGCCTCTATAAGAGTTATTGCTGACTGTTTCTGCCTGCTTATCGATCAACCATCCGCATTGATTTACAGCCCTCTCTATTTCTTTGGAAACCTGTCGATGTCTCCGGAATATTTAACCAGGGAAGTTAATTGCTAAAGCCCATTTGTTCCAAAAGCCTATTGTGGCCATACAGGTCCAGAGGTCCATAGAGCTTTACTTGGTTGTCTAAAAGCTCCTTAGTCAGCATCTTGAGACCAAAGGACAATTTACAGCTTCCATTAGGAACCTCCTACCAGAGGTCACATTGTGGCCATGCATGATCATCATAATTGCTACCACCCCCCAATATGGACCTTCCCTAGGGTCCTCTTACTTTACCACCACTTCTCTCCATCCACTTTCTCCTCGCTCTCGTTCTTTCTGTCTCTCTTTACAGGCTGTTACTGTAAACGCCTGATATAAAGCATTTAATAAACTGGGTTGTTCGAGCCCTGAATGCTGATTGGCTGACAGCCACGGGTATGACAAACATTTATATTTACCGCTCTAATTACTTTGGTAACCAGTTTATAATAGCAATGAGGCACCTCAGGGGTTTGTGGTATTAAGGCTAATATACCACGGCTAAGGGCTGTATCCAGGCACTCCGCGTTGCGTTGCGCATAAGAACAGTCCTAGGCCGTGCTATATTGGCCATATACCACACCTCCTCGGACCTTATTGCTTAAGTAACCACCTGGAAAATGGTACAGAACAGGGATTGATGGAGATGTGCTGTTGAGACACTTTGCTCCTCTTTGAGCTAAAATTAATATATCCAAGCTTGTTCTTCACTATCCAATCAAATCAAATCAAATTTTATTTGCCACATACACATGGTTAGCGGATGTTAATGCGAGTGTAGCGAAATGCTTGTGCTTCTAGTTCCGACAATGCAGTAATAACCAACGAGTAATCTAACCTAACAATTCCACAACTACTACCTTATACACACATAACTGTAAAGGGATAAAGAATATGTACATAAAGATATATGAATGAGTGATGGTACAGAACGGCATAGGCAAGATGCAGTAGATGGTATAGAGTACAGTATATACATATGAGATGAGTAATGTAGGGTATATAAACATAAAGTGGCATAGTTTAAAGTGGCTAGTGATACGTGTATTACATAAAGATGGCAAGATGCAGTAGATGATATAGAGTACAGTATATACATATACATATGAGATGAGTAATGTAGGGTATGTAAACATTATATTAAGTGGCATTGTTTAAAGTGGCTAGTGATACATTTTTACATACATTTCAATCAATTCCCATTATTAAAGTGGCTAGAGTTGAGTCAGTATGTTGGCAGCAGCCACTAAATGTTAGTGGTGGCTGTTTAACAGTCTGATGGCCTTGAGATAGAAGCTGTTTTTCAGTCTCTCGGTCCCTGCTTTGATGCACCTGTACTGACCTCGCCTTCTGGATGATAGCGGGGTGAACAGGCAGTGGCTCGGGTGGTTGTTGTCCTTGATGATCTTTATGGCCTTCCTGTGACATCGGGTGGTGTAAGTGGCCTGGAGGGCAGGTAGTTTGCCCCCGGTGATGCGTTGTGCAGACCTCACTACCCTCTGGAGAGCCTTACGGTTGTGGGCGGAGCAGTTGCCGTACCAGGCGGTGATACAGCCCGACAGGATGCTCTTGATTGTGCATCTGTAGAAGTTTGTGAGTGCTTTTGGTGACAAGCCGCATTTCTTCAGCCTCCTGAGGATGCTTCACAACGCTGTCTGTGTGGGTGGACCAATTCATTTTGTCCGTGATGTGTACGCCGAGGAACTTAAAACTTACTACCCTCTCCACTACTGTCCCGTCGATGTGGATAGGGGGGTGCTCCCTCTGCTGTTTCCTGAAGTCCACAATCATCTCCTTTGTTTTGTTGACGTTGAGTGTGAGGTTATTTTCCTGACACCACACTCCGAGGGCCCTCACCTCCTCCCTGTAGGCCGTCTCGTCGTTGTTGGTAATCAAGCCTACCACTGTAGTGTCGTCCGCAAACTTGATGATTGAGTTGGAGGCGTGCATGGCCACGCAGTCGTGGGTGAACAGGGAGTACAGGAGAGGGCTCAGAACGCACCCTTGTGGGGCCCCAGTGTTGAGGATCAGCGGGGTGGAGATGTTGTTACCTACCCTCACCACCTGGGGGTGGCCCGTCAGGAAGTCCAGTAGCCAGTTGCACAGGGCGAGGTCGAGACCCAGGGTCTCGAGCTTGATGACGAGTTTGGAGGGTACTATGGTGTTAAATGCTGAGCTGTAGTTGATGAACAGCATTCTTACATAGGTATTCCTCTTGTCCAGATGGGTTAGGGCAGTGTGCAGTGTGGTTGCGATTGCGTCGTCTGTGGACCTATTGGGTCGGTAAGCAAATTGGAGTGGGTCTAGGGTGTCAGGTAGGGTGGAGGTGATATGGTCCTTGACTAGTCTCTCAAAGCACTTCATGATGACGGAAGTGAGTGCTACGGGGCGGTAGTCGTTTAGCTCAGTTACCTTAGCTTTCTTGGGAACAGGAACAATGGTGGCCCTCTTGAAGCATGTGGGAACAGCAGACTGGGATAAGGATTGATTGAATATGTCCGTAAACACACCAGCCAGCTGGTCTGCGCATGCTCTGAGGACACGGCTGGGAATGCCGTTTGGGCCTGCAGCCTTGCGAGGGTTAACACGTTTAAATGTTTTACTCACCTCGGCTGCAGTGAAGGAGAGCCCGCAGGTTTTGGTAGCGGGCTGTGTCAGTGGCACTGTATTGTCCTCAAAGCGAGCAAAAAAGTTATTTAGTCTGTCTGGGAGCAAGACATCCTGGTCCGCGACGGGGCTGGTTTTCTTTTTGTAATCCGTGATTGACTGTAGACCCTGCCACATACCTCTTGTGTCTGAGCTGTTGAATTGCGACTCTACTTTGTCTCTATACTGGCACTTAGCTTGTTTGATTGCCTTGTTTGATTGCCTATCCAAGTTGTATCAATTTTAAAGTGCATTTTCACCCAACACACTTTACAAAGAGAAGGATTAAATCAAGTTCAACTATTCCACACTCATCTAACATTCCAACATTCACACTCATCTTATCATTGCTGTATATCACCAGATCTTTCAATGACTTTTCTCCACTGACGAGGCTTGGGCTGAGACAGACTGTTGTTCATTTCACACAGCTCAGCCCAACATACTAAGGCAAGCCAATTCTTAATAAGCAAAGTGGCATCTCAAAAATGCTAAACCTAACAGACATTCAAATGGAGTGTCTTTTTTTTTCAAGCTGCAAACTCAAAGGATAACTCCTAGCAATTTCTTGGACAGTTCCAAAAGGATCTTAAAATTATATCTCAGTGAGATTATATTATGACACAGCCTCACAAATATTTACACATGTTAAGTTTGCTGAAAATAAACGCAGTTGACAGTGAGAGAACGTTTATTTTTTGCTGAGCATATAAACTCAGCAAAAAAGAAACGTTCTCTCACTGTCAACTGCGTTTATTTTCAGCAAACTTAACATGTGTAAATATTTGTATGAACATGACAAGATTCAACAACTGAGACATAAACTGAACAAGTTCCACAGATATGGGACTAACAGAAATGGAATAATGTGTCCCTGAACAAAGGGGGGGGGGGGGGGGGAATCAAAAGTAACAGTCAGGACCTGGTGTGGCCACCAGCTGCAAGTACTGCAGTGCATCTCCTCCTCATGGACTGCACCAGATTTGCCAGTTCTTGCTGTGAGATGTTACCCCACTCTTCCACCAAGGCACCTGCAAGTTCCCGGACATTTCTGGGGGGAATGGCCCTAGCCCTCACCCTCCAATCCAACAGGTCCCAGACATGCTCAAAGGGATTGAGATCCGGGCTCTTTGCTGGCCATGGCAGAACACTGACATTCTTGTCTTGCAGGAAATCACGCACAGAACGAGCAGTATGGCTGATGGCATTGTCATGCTGGAGGGTCATGTCAGGATGAGCTTGCAGGAAGGGTACCACATGAGGGAGGAGGATGTCTTCCCTGTAACGCAAAGCGTTGAGATTGCCTGCAATGACAACAAGCTCAGTCCGATGATGCTGTGACACACCGCCCCAGACCATGACGGACCCTCCACCTCCAAATTGATCCCGCTCCAGAGTACAGGCCTTGGTGTAACAATCATTCCTTCAACGGTAAACGCGAATCCGACCATCACCCCCGGTGAGACAAAACCGCGACTCGTCAATGAAGAGCAATTTTTGCCAGTCCTGTCTGATCCAGCGACAGGTGGGTTTGTGCCCATAGGCTAAGTTGTTGCCAGTGATGTCTGGTGAGGACCTGCCTTACAACAAGCCTACAAGCCCTCAGTCCAGCCTCTCTCACCCTATTGCGGACAGTCTGAGCACTGATGGACGGATGATGCGTTCCTGGTGTAACTCGGGCAGATGTTGTTGCCATCCTGTACCTGTCCCGCAGGTGTGATGTTCGGATGTACCGATCCTGTGCAGGTGTTGTTACACATGGTCTGCCACTGTGAGGACGATCAGCTGTCCGTTCCATCTCCCTGTAGCGTTGTCTTAGGCATCTCACAGTACGGACATTGCAATTTATTGCCCTGGACACATTTGCAGTCCTCACGCCTCCTTGCAGCATGCCTAAGGCACGTTCACGCAGATGAGCAGGGACCCTGGGCATATTTCTTTTGTTGTCTTTCAGAGTCAGTAGAAAGGCCTCTTTAGTGTCCTAAGTTTTCATAACTGTGCCCTTAATTCCCTACCGTCTGTAAGCTGTTTGTGTCTTAACGACCATTCCACAGGTGCATGTTCATTAATTGTTTATGGTTCATTGAACATGCATGGGAAACAGTGGTTAAACCCTTTACAATGAAGATTTGTGACGTTATTTGGATTTTTACGAATTATCTTTGAAAGACAGGGTCCTGAAAAAGGGACGTTTCTTTTTTTAACTTAGTTTAGATATCCAGACTGTACCATAAAAGCAAGTGTGAAAGATTCACAATGTGCTCCCACTCTGCATAATGCATTTTCTTTATCACATTGCAGTTATGGTAAATCTGAAAAACATTTGAACAGCCAACAACTGCTTTCATAAATAATATGAGGAATGTTAATACCCATATTTTCCCATAACATCAATTTCTGTGTTTTCTCCAGACACCAAATTACTATTGTCTTGACAATTTCATATTTTTCTCTGTAAGTCATGTGTTAGGAGTATCTGTAAAGTGGATTTGTCAAAGATTGGCCCAAAAACTTACTATATTTATGTTGGTACACTCACTTTACGGATGAGACATTATTTATGTTATGAGATCTTCTCAAAGGCAGCGTTGACTTTATTCAGGAATATTACCTGCTCAGGGGCAATAGCTAATGACTTTTCTGCTCTATAAAATTGGAACCGGCTGCTGAAAATACATTTCTATGGCCTCAACGCTTGCACTGTCATTTTTCATAGTGGGTCTAACTATAACGTTCCATTTAATTAAACATTTACACAGTATGCATAATTTGAAGATTTACCATCATCAATGCATGATCAACTGTCCTGGTTGATCATCAGCAAAAAGACGGAATCCTTAGAAATGAAACACCACTTTACTTTCTTCTACAGCAGCATTTCGAGTGAAATTCCATTACTGCGTTAACACTTTAAAAGTATCTCAACAATCCCTGTGCTGTGTGTAAGTTACAATTTTCCTTCTGAGCATTTACCACTGTGCTGAAGACCCAGAGGACTCATTAAAAGGCCAGAGAAGAAGAGGGGCAGAGCATGGTTTGGACTGTATGGAGAGGAGAGAGCTAGCTCCTTCAAGGGCCATTGAGAAGGAACACGTGTTGCTTCACACATCACATCCCTGGCTGGCACCAATTAGACACCTCAGAAATACAGAGTGAGGAATAGAGAAAGGGGGAGGGAGGGAGATGGAGGGAAAGAGTATGAGATGGAGGGTGGGTGGGGAGATAGGGAGAGGTGTGGAGAATGAAAGAAGAGTTCCACCTGTATGATCAAAAAACAGTTTCTGTGATTATGAAGTCAAGCTTCAAGCAGGGTTACAAATCCCAAATCAATAGAGTGCCAAAAAACAGTCATGTTGTAAGAAATGATTAGGACTGATCATTCTCTGATGATCAGTCCGGACCTCAAAAATATTATTGGAAATTAATCTGCAAACCTACAAAGAAAAACACTCAAATATTGTCCTAGTACCGAGATTGATCAAATTCCAATACATGACATACAATTAAAAAAGGGAGAAAAAAAAGAGTGAAAGTGAATCTTGTATCAACAACCCTCTTGGTTTAAAGTCATTCTAGCAGATTGTGACTCTTGCCTCTTTCGTCAAGGGTGACATCTTGTGGCTTGTTTCTAAATTAACCTAACCTCTGGCCCAGAGAAGAAGCAGGACAACCACTCTACAGATGGAACGCAAAGAAACCAACAATAGATTCACATCAAAGACTAGTTCATGTTGTGGTTTTATTCACATAAAATGTACAGTTAGGGTGAATATTGCCTCAGAAAAATCAAGGACATTTCAAGGAAGAGATTTCACGTTGTTGGAGATTTTATACAAGCTCTAACAACTCCGAAGGTGGAGTGTGTCACCTGTGGTAGTGTAAAAGCAAAGAGAATGACAGGGCAGTTCAGCACACAAAAAAATGTTTATTAACTCAAAAGGTAGCATGGGGAATCTTCATGCCCTAAAAGCTTGTTAACAATTATTTTTTTTTATTCTCAAAATCAACAACTGGCCCTTTATGGCAGCAACTGAATGTTAACAAATCACTGGGGAAGATATTATTTTACCCCAGGGCAGAGAGAGCTTCAAACCTTAGGCATTGGGGTGTTGGCTGGTCCAAATGTTTGAAACAGAGCTTCATTGTGGCCTCCCAACTCTGCCCCTGTGTGAATGCCATTGCATCCCTATGTGCTGCTGCTCTAATGGCAGCCAAGTGTTCAAGATGTGTAGCTGCAGTCAATTACGTCTCTGTGGAGAGCTGCCCCAGCTTGTAATGAGTCATGTAGGCACCAGATGGGGCCAAAAGCAGGCCATTCCTACCCTTGCACCCCTTGGGTGCACACAAACAGTACAGAAAAATTATTTCGAACTGTTACTATTTTTAAGATTCACCTGAAGCTACAGATACAGAGCAGAAAGTATTTTTTTTAAAGATTTTCGAAGACTTCATAAAAACTGCCATCTTTTAAAAAGCTTCTATTTAGTTATTCAGTGGGGAACTAAATTAAATGCATGAATCAGACTGTAGTCTGGGACCAATGACCTACATATCACACTCTCAGAAAACCTACATGATCTTTTAACTTTCAATTCAAAATGATTACTATGTTGCTCTCAAGTCTAAAATGATCTCTCTTCCAGACAGAGAGAGGGTTTTTCAGGTAAGAAGAATCCAGAAGTCAGCGCCCAGCAGGATTACTTATTTGTAATCAAATCGCTGACATCTCCGCCTGAGTGTGTGCTGTTGTATTCCCTGGGCAGACTGAGTCTGAGCCCCATGGCCTGAGCAGAGCAGAGAAGAGGCAGTCTGTATCAATGAATACCAGAAGCTGTTGCATACACACACTGTTGTTCCCAGGTCCCCGAGCACAGCAGAGCAGGCTGCATCCATCTGAAGGAAACCTATCTGTTCTGTCACTCAAACATTTCTAGTCCATAGACCGCAGTCACACTTTGATAGACTACTCATTCCTTGAATTCTCTCATCCTCTCCAACAGATCATTCATTTCATGGATCATGCCCTTCTGGTGTGGTAGCGCTGTAGTGCTTTAATATGTCCCCATGCATTGGGTTTGGGTTGTTCAGAATAAACTTTGTAGGGTTCTTCTTGAGATCTAACTGTTAAAACTATTTGCCACATTCTGCAGAAAATATAGCGGACTAAGCACTTGCCTTGGGCATAATATGCTGTAGCTATTTCAAATCCAGTAAGACACAGTTATGATTCTACTCTGCACTTGTAATCACAAAACATGTTCAGTGCCTATTGAAAGTCTACACCCCTTGAAGGTTTTTCATAAAAATGTTGTGTGCCTCAGAGTTTCATGCATTTAAATAAGGATTTGTTTCCACTGATCTACACATTAGCTGACAAGCTTGTGTGTGCAGAGCAGCACTAGAATTAAAAACACATCTTACCTTAATGTAGTTAATAAATCCAACGTGAAACGTGAACTACAGTATCCTTAACTAGCATTGAAAAAGTAAATCCATTCTTCTCTAATTAAACATCTCTACCTATTTTCTGAATTACACTTGTAACATTGTAAGTAGGCTACAGTAACCTATGTAACATTGTCAGTAGGCTACAGTGACCTATGCAACATTGTAAGTAGGCTACAGTAACCTATGCAACATTGTCAATAGGCTACAGTAACCTATGCAACATTGTCAGTAGGCTACAGTAACCTATGTAACATTGTCAGTAGGCTACAGTGACCTATGCAACATTGTCAGTAGGCTACAGTAACCTATGTAACATTGTCAGTAGGCTACAGTAACCTATGCAACATTGTCAGTAGGCTACAGTAACCTATGCAACATTGTCAGTAGGCTACAGTAACCTATGCAACATTGTCAGTAGGCTACCGTAACCTATGCTTCAGAGGGGAAGGGCAGGTAGCATACACACACACACACACACACACACACACACACACACACCAACGTGTCTCCTTCACAGTAGGGATGGTGTTCTTTGGGTGATGTGCTTTGTTGGGTTTGCGCCAATTGGAACGCTTTGCATTTATGCCAAAAGGTTTTACCACATTCTACAGAATCTCCCAAGTGTATTTTTTTTGCATACTTCAAACGGGAATCAAGGTGGGCTTTCTTGAGTAATGACTTCCTTCTTGCCACCCTACCATTTAAGTACTCGGAGTACTTGCACACTTTGACCAGTCTTGGCCATAAAAGCCTGTAGCTCTTTCAAAGCTGCCTTTGGACTCTTGGTACAGTGCCTTGCAAAAGTATTCATCCCCCTTGGCTGAATTTCCTATTTTGTTTCATTACAACCTGTAATTTAAATAGATTTTTATTTGGATTTCATGTAAACAAAATAGTCCAAATTGGTGAAGTGAAATGAAATAAATGACTTGTTTCAAAAAAAAATTACTGAAAAGTGGTACATGTATATGTATTCACCCCCTTTGCTATTAAGCCACTAAATAAGATCTGGTGCAACCAATTACCTTCAGAAGTCACATAATTAGTTAAATAAAGTCTACCTGTGTGCAATCTAAGTGTCACATGATCTCAGTATATATACACTTGTTCTGGAAGACCCCAGAGTCTGCAACACCACTAAGCAAGAGGCGCCACCTAGCAAGCGACACCATGAAGACCAAGGAGCTCTCCAAACAGGTCAGGGACAAAGTTGTGGAGAAGTACAGATCAGGGTTGGGTTGTAAAAAAATATCCATTGTTAAAAAATTGAAAGAATAAGCAAACACATTTGGTGTTCGCTAAAGGCATGTGGGAGACTCCCCAAACATATGGAAGAAGGTACTCTGGTCAGATGAGACTAAAATTGAGCTTTTAGGCCATCAAGGAAAACACTATGTCTGGCGCAAACCCAACACAGTGAAGCATGGTGGTGGGGATGTTTTTCATCAGTAGGGACTGGGAAACTGGTCAGAATTACATTTTTTAAATAATTATTTATTACAAAAAACACAAGGAAGGGGTAACATTAAAGTATTAGAACATGAAAGACAAACAATACAGCATCAAGACACTATCAAACGCATCAGTCTTTCCGCAACAGAGCCATCCTTATGTGTCAGGGTGCGTGTGCATGATAGTGATATAAAATCTGTCATAGTTTCCTTTTTCATGATCACAATCTTGTGAAGCCCGAACCCTCCAAGATCCCCCCACAGTTCCCCAATAGCTGTCCCTCAATCATTCGAGACCCCTCCCACAGTCCCCCCAATCCACCCCGGAAGAAAAAAAATGCAATTAATTCCATTCCCCACCCTCAAGAACCCCCCAATGCACCAACAACCAATAGAATGAACTAAAGAGATAAAAGGAAAAGACAGAAGACAACAGCAAACAACAATGAAAAATAATAATAATTAATAATAATAATAATACATTTAAAACAAAGGACATGAAGGACACTGGTCAGAATTGAAGTAATGATGGATGGCGCTAAATACAGGGAAATTCTTAAGGGAACCTGTTTCAGTCTTCCAGAGATTTGAGACTGGGACGAAGGTTCACCTTCCAGCAGGACAATGACCCTAAGCATACTGCTAAAGCAACACTTGAGTGGTTTAATGGGAAACATTTAAATGTCTTGGAATGGCCTAGTCAAAGCCCATGACTTAAAGATTGCTGTACACCAGCAGAACACATCCAACTTGAAGGAGCTGGAGCAGTTTTGCGTTGAAGAATGGGTAACAATCCCAGTGGCTAGATGTGCCAAGCTTATAGAGACATACCCCAAGAGACTTACAGCTGTAATTGGTGCAAAAGGTGGCTCTAACAAAGTATTGACTTTGGGGGGGGGGGATGAATAGTTATGCGCGCTCAAGTTTTCTGTTTTTTTGTCTTACTTCTTGTTTGTTTCACAATAAAAAATATTTTGCATCTTCAAAGTGGTAGGCATGTTGTGTAAATCAAATGATACAACATACAGCCACCCAATGGCTGGATGTTGTATCATTCTCTCCAGCAGCTGTGAAATGTAGGCCTATGACTATGTAGCCTTGTGACACTGTCCTACTGGACTCGGCTTCATCTCAATGCATTTTTCAATTTGAGGCTTTTCAAATATATTCCATTCTCCTTTCTCTTGTTTATATTATTGCTATATTCCAACTTATATTCCTTTATGTAATTAAGCTTTAAACGTGTATTTTTCTGTCTTTATTATAAGCATGCACCACTTGGGGTCCCCAGGACCGAGTTTGGTAAATGCTGCATTACATGGTCTGACAAGCTGCATAACAAATGAGGCCTAATTAGATAAAAAGTAACTATTAAGTCATTCAAACTAGATAATAAGTTGTTCGAATGAGATACTAAGTTGTTCAAATGAGTTACTAAGTAGTTCAAACGACATAATTCCTAAAGTCAATTATATTTTTTTTGCCTTGGGCTTCAGGGTTTCAGTAGAGAACTAACAAGCACCAAAATAAAAAGTAGACAGTCCAATTTTTTAAAATTAAAATGTCATAGCATGGGGCCCCCATTAATTTTGTTATAATGTTATAAGTTTTGAGTAAATTAGCTTCAAAACAGAAAAATGCTGTCTCTGTGGCCAAGATGAGGGTCTCTAAAATATTAGGTCGGAGACCCTGCCATTAACCACGCCCCGCTATGCCAACCACCTAAGCCACATTTTGATCCAGAGAAAAACAAGTCACAACGTATATTTGTAGCATTGGATGTATTCAAAGTCTTTTGGGGTTTTTCAATTAGGTAAATGCAGATGGGCAAACCAATGCTTCAGCCTATTTATGTAAAGCCGCTATGCTGCATCAATTAGGCTACAGGTTATAATGCTTTTAAAGGGCAAATTATATTTCAGATGGTATTTTGGAGTAGAATGTCCTTTTAAAAAGTCACCATACGTTACCTTCTTACAGTCATTCTAAAAAAAGAACACACACACACACTAACCTTACCACCGCCGGTGAAAAAAATCCTAGGGGTGGTCCCGGGAATAGAATCCACAATCCTGGCATTGCAAGCACCATGCCCTACCAACTGAGCCACACAGGAGCCATACTGAAACCTACCCATCTTGCCCTTTAACATAGAAGATATTTAATTGCCTAATGCAGCATTTCCCAAACTAGGGGTCGCGACATTTAAACTCTGAAATAAAATGTAAAACATTGAGCTTGGTTCATAGAACCGGGGTTACGCGTTCATAGAACTGGGGTTACGCGAGTAACCTCCAGTAGCCGCTAGATGCGGTTGTAATGAACAGATCGGTTTCTTTTTTCTTCCTACAAATGTGACTCTATCTTTTGAACGGTTTAAGCTACAAAATATTATGACCCCATCACTGAATGATAAGAATCCCAGGACCATGTATGTGTTCTGTTTCCCTCTACAATGCCCACATGCCAAGCAGGACTCAGAACAGAGTGGACAAGATCAGACTGGGGGAAATAGAACATGTTGTTCTTCTTTTCTACACAGTAGATCATGCAAAACTATTGCCCGATGATCTTCTGAACTTCCCAATACCTTTCTGATGCATGTCACTTCAAACCAGACTTCCTTCAGATTTAAATACTGTCAAAAGTACTGTCAGACTGATTTGTAAAAGACTGTCATAGCCCCAATTAAAGAAGTAAACATTTGGCCATTGATTCCATCCCTTTTTATACACCGGGTGCAAAAATATATTTTTTTACATCAAAATGGCGTCGCGGGCAGAAAAAGTTTGGGAACCCCTGGCCTAATATTTAAATGTCATTGTCTAAATGTAAAGCCTTTGAAGAGCATCAGTTACTACGATCACCTCATCAGCCAGTGGGTTCTGAATGATGTGAACTTTCTGGCTGCTGTCTCATTTCCCACTTTCCCGCAGTACAAGGCCACGGGATGCCAGGGAAATATAGATTTACAGGGAAGTAGGTGCACAATACCACGGAAGGTGCTAGAAAGGCTTTCTTTTTGGCTGAGAGGGCTTTGTATTGATCGGAGAGGCCATTAGAGGGAAACCAAAGCTAAATATTGACCTCAAGAGGTAACGGAGGTAACTCTAGATCAAAGGTAATTTGATATCAAACGACGAGGAAGGCTCCAGTCTAGTGATTCTGGCCAGTGATAATCCTGCTGAAGAAAACATTATGTATCTGTTTTTATCAACGTAGACAGTAGACATTGAGACCACTTCATAAAACACACATTTAATATGATAACATAACAGTGTGACTACTATTTGTTGTGGATGAATAAACTCATGCTTGGGTCTCAATCTAAGAACCTAATGAGGTTAAATGGTGTGATTTCACCCTCCCTCTCTCTCACCTCCTGCCAGAAAACGGCTTCCTTAGTGGAGAGTAGATTCCCAGTCTTGACATTCCTTTATTGTTTGTCTTCAGTGCTACTGACCAAACTGCCAATACTGTAACTGTAGCTTGTAGTTATTTGGCCTTCATGAAGCACAATTATGGAACAACAGTCCACTTTTAATGTTTCCTCTCTAGTCCCCGTCATTCTATCTCTGTTGCCTGAGTCCTGTCTGCTGGTATCCATCCCTCCTTCTCCCATCTCTCTGTCCGTATACACTGTAGACATCACAGCATCATAACCCCCAGACTCCTTCACTCTATTATGTCCTTCATCTCACTTAATTCCTGTTTCCAGTTGTTTGTAGTCTCCTAGATGGCTGAACTGCTGGGCTGCTGGCTGGATGAGTTCTCACCACTGCTGACACACCATGGTATCTGTCAGGCAGGAGCACCCGTCCCAATGGCGAAGGTGCATAAAGATGGTGGCCCCCATGTGGTTACCACAAACACCTAATTTGCTAAGTTCGCCGTATTGTACATTGCTCTCCTTTACTATTTTTTTGTATCGGCATAGGCACAGTTTACATGGTACAAATGTATTATAGCTCCAAGACGACGGTGGCTATAATAAAATTAAATTAAATGGATTGTGCTGATTTATAGGCACATTGAACCATGTCATGCGTTGTAGTTTAAAAAGTATGGATAGGTCTCAAACGAAGACATCACATCTGAGTTCCTCCAACTGTATGCACCAATTCATTTCAAAGATATTCGATGAGGTTGAGGTCAGGGTCCTATGCAGGCCAATCAAACCATTTCCGTATGGACCTCGCTTTGGGCATTGTCATAATGAAACAGGAAAGCACAGAATCATCTAGAATGTCATTGTATGTTGCAGCGTTAATATTTCCCTTCACTCGAACTAAAGGGCCTAGCCGAATCATGAAAAACAGTCCCAGACCATTATTTCTCCTCCACGAAACTTTACAGTTGGCACTTTGCATTGGGGCAGGTAGCGTTTTCCTGGCATCTGTCAAACTCAGATTCGTCTGTCGGAAGAAGCGTGATTCATCACTTCTGAGAACTCACTTCCACTGCTCCAGAGTCCAATGGCGGTGAGATTTACACCACTCCAGCCAACACTTGGCATTGCGCATGGTGATAATAGGCTTGTGTGCGGCTGCTTGGCCATGAAAACCCATTTCATGAAACTCCCGAACGAACAGTTCTTGTGCTGACGTTGCTTCCAGAGGCAGTTTGGAACTCGGTAGTGAGTGTTGCAACTGACAATATACGATTTTTATGCGGTACGCGCTTCAGCACTCAGCGGTCCCATTCTGGGGGTTTGTGTGGCCTACCACTTTGCGACTGAGCCGTTATTGCTCCTAGACCTTTCCACTTCACAATAACAGCACTTACATTTGACCAGGGCAGCTTTAGCAGGACATCAATTTAACAAACTGACTTGTTGGAAAGGTGGCATCCTATGACGGTGTCACGTTGAAAGTCACTGAGTTCTTCTACTGCCATTGTTGGCCTATGGAGATTGCATGGCTGTGTGCTCAATTCTATACACCTGTTAGCAACGGGTGTGACTGAAATAGCCAAATCCACTCATTTGAAGGAGTATTAACATACTTTTGGCCATGTAGTGTATCTCTCTGTGTCTGCCTGCCATTCTTGCAGTCTTTCTCTTTTTGTCTGCCAGCCTAGTGTCACCCTGCAGCTCTCTGTATACCTCTCTGTCTAACAACCTAGTCTCTCGCGCTGCTTCTCTCGCCCCCTTTCTATCTTTCTCCCTCTCTGTCTCTCTCCGCCATCCTGGCGTCACATTTTATTTATTTGTTTATTTGGATCCCCATTAGCTTTTGCAGAAGGAGCAGCTACTCTTCCTGGGGTCCACAAGAAACACAAAACATGACAACAAAACACTGATATCAAATCAAATCAAATCAAATTTATTAGTCACATACACATGGTTAGCAGATGTTAATGCGAGTGTAGCGAAATGCTTGTGCTTCTAGTTCCGACAATGCAGTAATAACAACAAGTAATCTAACCTAACAATTCCGCAACTACTACCTTATACACGCAAGTGTAAAGGGATAAAGAATATGTACATAAAGATATATGAATGAGTGATGGTACAGACGGCATAGGCAAGGTGCAGTAGATGGTATAGAGTACGGTATATACCTATGAGATGAGTACTGTAGGGTATGTAAACATAAAGTGGCATAGTTTAAAGTGGCTAGTGGTCCATGTATTACATAAGATGGCAAGATGCAGTAGATGATATAGAGTACAGTATATACATATACATAAGAGATGTGTAATGTAGGGTATGTAAACATTATATTAGGTGGCATTGTTTAAAGTGGCTGGTGGTACATTTTTACATAATTTCCATCAATTCCCATTTTTAAGGTGGCTGGAGCTGAGTCAGTTTGTTGGCAGCGGCCGCTAAATGTTAGTGGTGGCTGTTTAACAGTCTGATGGCCTTGAGATAGAAGCTGTTTTTCAGTCTCTCGGTCCCTGCTTGGATGCACCTGTACTGACCTCGCCTTCTGGATGATAGCGGGGTGAACAGGTAGTGGCTTGGGTGGTTGTTGTCCTTGATGATCTTTATGGCCTTCCTGTGACATCGGGTGGTGTAGGTGTCCTGGAGGGCAGGTAGTTTGCCCCGGGTGATGCGTTCTGCCGACCTCACTACCCTCTGGAGAGCCTTACGGTTGTGTGCGGAGCAGTTGCCGTACCAGGCGGTGATACAGCCCGACAGGATGCTCTCGATTGTGCATCTGTAGAAGTTTGTGAGTGCTTTTAGTGACAAGCCGAATTTCTTCAGCCTCCTGAGGTTGAAGAGGCGCTGCTGCGCCGTGTCAGTGGCACTGTATTATCCTCAAAGCGGGCAAAAAAGGTATTTAGCCTGTCTGGGAGCAAGACATCCTGATCCGCGACGGGGCTGCTTTTCTTTTTGTAATCCGTGATAGACTGTAGACCCTGCCACATACCCCTTGTGTCTGAGCTGTTGAATTGCGATTCAATTTTGTCTCTGTACTGGGACTTAGCCTGTTTGATAGCCTTGCGGAGAGAATAGCTACACTGTGTGTATTCGGTCATGTTTCCGGTCACCTTGCCCTGGTTAAAAGCAGTGGTTCGCGCTTTCAGTTTCACGCGAATGCTGCCGTTAATCCACGGTTTCTGGTTTGGGAATGTTTTAATCGTTGCTCTGGGTACGACATCGTCAATGCACTTCCTAATGAACTCGCTCACCGAATCTGCATATTCATCATTGTTGTTGTTGGACGCCGTGCGGAACATATTCCAATCCGCGTGATCAAAGCAGTCTTGAAGCGTGGATTCAGATTGGTCGGACCAGCGTTGAACAGACCTGAGCGCGGGAGCTTGTAGTTTTAATTTCTGTTTGTAGGCTGGAATCAACAAAATGGAGTCGTGGTCAGCTTTTCCGAAAGGAGGGCGGGGGAGGGCCTTATATGCGTCGCGGAAGTTAGTATAACAATGGTCCAGAGTTCTGCCAGCCCTGGTCGGACAATCGATGTGCTGATAGAATTTAGGGAGTTTTGTTTTTAGATTAGCCTTGTTAAAATCCACAGCTACGATGAATGCAGCCTCAGGGTGTGTGGTTTCCAGTTTACAGAGAGTCAGATAGAGTTCGTTCAGGGCCATCGATGTGTCTGCTTGGGGGGGAATATATACGGCTGTGATTATGACCGAAGTGAATTCCCTTGGTAGATAATGCGGTCTACATTTGATTGTGAGGAGTTCTAGATCAGGTGAACAGAATGACTTTAGTTCCTGAGTGTTGTTATGATGGTCACACCACGTCTCGTTAATCATGAGGCATACCCCCCCGCCCCTCTTCTTACCAGAAAGATGTATGTTTCTGTCTGCGCGATGCGTGAAGAAACCAGCTGGCTGCACCGACTCCGTTAGCGTCTTTTCAGTTAGCCATGTTTCCGTGAAGCAGAGCACGTTGCAATCCCTGATGTCTCTCTCGAATGTTACCCGTGCTCGGATTTCATCGACCTTATTCTCAAGAGACTGGACATTGGCGAGTAGTATGCTAGGGAGTGGAGCGCGATGTGCTCGTCTCCGAAGCCTGACCAGGAGACCGCTACGTTTGCCCCTTTTTCGGCGTCGTGTAGCTTCGCCGGCTGGGATCAGGTCCATTGTATTGGGTGGAAGGCAAGACACTGGATCCGTTTCGGGAAAGTCATATTCCTGGTAGGAAGGGTGGTTAGTTGACGTTAATCGTATATTCAGTAGTTCCTCCCGGCTGTATGTAATGAAACTTAAGATCACCTGGGGTACCAATGTAAGAAATAACACATAGAAAAACAAAATACTGCATATTTTCCAAGGAACGCGAAGCGAGGCAGCCATCCTGTTCGGCGCCGGAAGTTAAGGTAGACCAATAGACAAAGACAGTCACAACATGTTTAAATACAACGATATACAAACAATACAACTAAAAAAGAATACGAACAATACAACAAAAACAATGTGTGTTTGAGCGTGTCTGTGTGTGCGTGTGTTTGTGTGTGTCCCCTCACAGTCTCTGCCGTTCCATGAGATGTTGTTTAATCAATTTTGTATAAGTCATTTAGCTTTTTGCTTGAGTAATTGGAGATGTGATCATGGCTCTGTATAATACTGTGCGTTGCCATGAATTCGATTTTGACTTGGGGACTGTGAAAAGACCCCTGGTGGCATGTCTTGTTAGGTATGGGTGTCTGAGCTAAATGTTATTTGATTATGCATACAAGCTGTAATTTTCAACACAGTAATAGTTCTCATGAAAACTACTAGAGAAGCAGTTAATCTCTCTCTCAACCAGGAAAGACTGACATGCATGTTGTTGATGTTAGTGCTGTATTGAGCCAGCTGCAGTTTTGCTAAGTCTTTCTTTGCTGCACTTAACCATATAACCGATCAATAATCAAGATGGGACAAGAGCAGAGCCTTAACAGCAAGTACAATTAATTTTTGTGTAAAAAAATGCAGAACATAGTTTTATAACAGACATACCCCTCCCCATCTTCACAACAACTTTGACAATATGACTTCACCATGATAATTGACCATCCGGTGTTATACCTAGGAGTTGAACTTTCTCAATGGTCACACTCTTTATGCACAACTTTGCATAAAAGGTGTGACCAGTGTTGCGGTGGAAGTCTTAGAGAATGTTTATAACCAAATACAATACTTTTAGTGTTAGATGTATTTAAGACTGGTTTATTATTAATCACCCACTATGATGCTGACTGTAACTCCTTATTTAGAATTTCAGTGAGCTCTCCGGCTTTGGATGCTGACATGGAGTCATCCGCAGACATAGTCATTCTAGCTTCGTGTAAAACCATTGACAAATAATTTGTAAAAATAGAGAACAGGCCCCAGGCCCTGACGGACAGACATCACACTGTACATATCTGATGATAGAGAAGCTTACATTGAAGAACACACTGGGTTCTACTGGATAAATAACTATGCAATCATGTGATGGCAGGTGATGTAAAGCCATAGCAAGTGAGTTTCTTCAATAACAATTTATGATCAATAACATCAAAGGCTGCACTGAAATCTAACAATACAGCTCCAACTATCATCTTATCCATTTATTTTAACGAATCCTTTGTCATCTGAGTCAGTGCAGTAAAAGTCGAGTGCCCTTCTTTATATGCATGCTGAAATTCAGTAGTTAACTTGTTCTCTAAAAAGTATCATTGCATTTGGTCAAACACAATTCTCGCCATCAGTTTACTAAGAACAGGCAGCAAACTGATTGGGCGGCTGTTAGAACCAGCAAAGCATGATTTACTATTTTCAGAAAGTGGAATTACTTTAGCTTCCTTCCACACCTGTAGACACACTCACTCATTTTAGGCTTTGGTTAAAGGTATATCAAATAGGTGTGGGAATAGAGTCTGCTGCCATTCCCAATATTTTCCCATCAAGGTTGTCTATACCTAGTAGCAGTAGTTTTTCCACCTCTCCCACACTAACTTGACCAAATTCAAAACTGCATTCCTTCTATTTCATTATTAGATCTTTTATACTAAATATGATGATTCACTGTTCAATGTTTTCATTTCACTTCTGAGTTTTTCCACTTTACTAGTGAAATATTCATTGAAAGGATTTGCAATATTGAAAGGTTTTGTTATAAATGGCCCATCATCTTCGATGAATGATGGGGTTGAATTGGGTTTTCTGCCAATGATATAATTTAAGGTACTCCAAAGTCTTTTTCCAATGTGTTTTATGTAATTTATCTTAGTTTGGTAAAATAATATATCCTTTTTGTTAAGTTCAGTCACCAAGTTTCTCAATTTACAGTACTGTGCATTCTGAAAGTATTCAGACCCCTTGACTTTTTCCACATTTTGTTATGTTAGTCTTATTCTAAAATTGATTAAATCGTTTTTTTTACCTCATCAATCTACACACAATACCCCATAATGCCAAAGCAAAAACAATACAAACATCACAGGTCCATATGTATTCAGGCCCCTTACTCAGTACTTTGTTGAAGCACCGTTTGCAGCAATTACAGCCTTGAGTCTTCTTGGATGTGATGCTACAAGCTTGGCTCACCTGTATTTGGGAAGTTTCTCCATTCTTCTCTGCAGATCCTCTCAAGCTCTGTCAGGTTGGATGCGGAGTGTCGCATTTCTCTACAGAAATGTTTGATCAGGTTCAGGTCTGGGCTCAGGCTTGGCCACTCAAGGATATTTGGAAACTTGTCCAGAAGCCACTCCTGCGTTGTCTTGGCTGTGTGCTTAGGGACGTTGTCCTGTTGGAAGGTAAACATTTGCCCCAGTCTGAGGTCCTGAGCGCTCTGGAGCAGGTTTTCATCAAGGATCTCTCTGTACTTTGCTCTGTTCATCTTCCCCTTATAAATGACTTTAGGTCCAACCTTTGGCACTTTGGCTTTCCTTGTTATTGCCACAATGTTATGGTCACTACAGCCAATGGCAATTGATATTGCTTTGTAGCAAACCTCTGCAGCATTAGTGAAGATATGATCAACACAAGTGGATGTCACAAATCCAACAATATCAGTATGCACTTTAGATGGTTGAGTGAAAACCTGGGTCATATTATCGGCATTAGTCACATTTAAAAGCTTCCTCTTTAGAGGACAGCTAGTTGCTAACTGTCAATGCTCAGGTCCTCAGAAAATAGACCTATGTTAACATCACACACACTATCAAGCATTGCACACATACTATCCAAATACTCACTGTGAACACTTGGTGGCCTATAGCAGAAGATGCTTTGGAGGAGGCAGGTGAACATCTGCCCTGTGCCTGCAGTCTGAGAGTACCAATCATCAGACAGACCAGAGTTGGCACTCTCATTCCCAACCCTTTACTCACCCCAACCAGAGGTCGTCCAACAGTAAATTAAGGTAGCTTGCTATAATTACTGCAAGGAGTGAAATAATAGCATATCCAGAGGTCTGGGGGTCACAGACTGACTGAACGCTGAAGAAAAATCCACCCGTCCACCCACAGACAGACAGTAAATGACATTTTAAAAATTATCATTAAATCCTCATATTAATTTCAAGAGAAAACTTGAGACCTCAACGGTCAGGAAACTTTGATCAGACCACAAAATATAATCTGTAACAGATTACTCTCCCATCTTGACAAATCGTTGGTATGATGAAGCGCAAACCCAACAATCGATAGCAATTATATTACTGAACGCAAACTTCGGCATGAGCACAGCATATATTCATTGACAGCCAGGCTGATTTATGTGATCAGGATTATGTCTCCCTGCTTCAAACACAGGCTGGCATTTATTATCATGAGTCTTGCCCTGAAGGCAGCTCTGCAGAGTGGTCACTACCTGGCACAGCTAAAAAATCATAACATCAGATTTTAAACCTAACTCTAACCTTAACTCTAACCTTAAAAACACTTCTAACCCTAATGCATAACACTAACCTTACATTTTTGTTTTCATTAAGTTTTTCGAAATAGCCAATTTTGACTTTGCAGCTGGCCCATCTAGTTCTGCCTCCAGGGCAAGATTCATGACAATAAATGTCAACCACAGCTTCAAACCAGGGCAGTGAGTCGGGTTGAACCGGACACTGACGCCGCCGAGTATTAATGAGCCTATCGATCCATGAAAACAGCAGACCTGGTTTAAAATACTATTTCAAAACTTTCAAATATTTCAGTGTTTGCTTTAGCCTGCCTGGTGGGCCAGATGGGGAGGGTTGTTGTGTTGTGACAATTCTATTGGTTCCATTGCGCCAGACAAGCTCAATCAAGCCAATATAAAGTGACTTTGAATAGTATTTCAATCCAGGTCTGGAAAACTGCCACTATTTGATACAATGAGGTGGCGGTGTGAGATACAGTAGGTTCACTTTTATAATTAAATAAGGGGTTGTGAAATTTACTTTGGGTTGATCTATTTGTCTCTGTTAAAATGTTTGGAGTCTCATACAACCTTTTTGCTTAATTCTAGATGGCATACTGTAAAAGACCTACTGTAGCAGAAAGGGCATACACACACAAACGAGGCATGGACTCTACAAGGTGTCGAAAGCATTCCACAGGGATGCTGGCCCATGTTGACTCCAATGTTTCTGACATTTGTGTCAAGTTAACTGGATGTCCTTCGGGTGGTGGACCATTCTTGATACAATCGGGAAACTACTGAGCATAAAAACCCAGCACCGTTGCAGTTCTTGACACAAACCAGTGCACATAACACCTACTACCATAATCCGTTCAAAGACACTTAAATATTTTGTCGTGCCCATTCACCCTCTGAATGGCACACATACACAGTCCATGTCTCAATTGTCTTAAGGCTTAAAATCCTTCTTTCTGTTTCCTCCTCTTCATCTACACTGATTGAAGTGGATTTAACAAGTGACATCAATAAGCGATCATAGCTTTCCCCTGGATTCACCTGGTCAGTCTGTCATGGAAAGAGCAAGTGTCCTTAATGTTTTGTACACTCAGTGTAAAGTTCCTACCGTGGCATGTATTATATTAAAACGTACATGACACCAAAAAGAAGTTCACAGATTCACATTTGTAAAACTAGGCAGTGGGATATATTTTTGTTTCTAATAATGACTACAACAGTGTCAAAGGAGAGACAACATCATTGAAGCATCCGTACTTGTAATAAATGTATATTTAGCACTTGGCTTAGATAAGTATTTGCCATCTGCCAGCATCTTTCTACTTGAGACCGTTTCTTCTTCAGTGAATTCAAGCACCCAGAATCATTCCTCCACTTCTTGCAGAGGGAATAATTACTCTTGGTGTCCTGATATTTGTCGCCCAAATTACTCAATATTATCGCACCAATATCTAGCTCATTACCGGAAACATCTGCAGTTTCGCCAAATGTCGCAGTCATGCTGTGACTCAAGCTCCCTCTCACACACGCACCTCTCTACCCACTGCCAGCCATAGCAACCAGGGTTCGCTATAGCTAGGGAATACCAACATATTGTACAGAATAGGATGCGTCTACTATAGTCTATTGGTTACCAGTGAAATTCGATAGTTTGCTATAAATAAAATCAACATGTATTCTATACTACACAGCAAATGTAAGCAGTACCACAACGTAAGCAGCAGTCTTACATTTCATACAATATCACACAGCAAAGTCGCTAGAACTAGGCCTAGAAAGTCTCCTTCCCTGTTCCTCCTAGTTTGATTTGATTTAACCTTAGGTCCATGATGCACGTTAGAGGAGAGTCACTTGAATTCCATCCCCTCTTATCTCTTCTCTCTGCCCGAGTCTGAACCTCACACTACTGTCAGATCAACAGGCAGAGGAGGAGAGGAGAGGAGAAGAAGGAGGAGAGGAAAGGAGAGGAGGAGGGGGATTCCTGCAGCCAGGACCTGGCTGAGAAAGAGAGAGAGGAGAGCTCCATGAATCTTTAATCAGGCTCCTCTATACTTAGGCCTTCTCAGCTTCTCCAATTTCAGACATTTAGTTGAAATCTTCCCTTCGTTTTGTGTGGATGTCGTAAGCCAAGGTCAGACTTATTAGACTGCTAAACCACAGACAGACACATCACCTGGCTTTTCTAGCCGCTCTACATGCCTTAGTTAGCTTAGAACTGTATTCGTCCCATTTAATTTAGCTTAACAGCAAACAATATTGTAGTTATTTCTAGAGGTGACAAAAAGACAGTACACCACCAACTTTTAATTGTCTGTCTTAATGGACATTACACACGGACTCCAATGCTTCTCTATTATCTCCATTATGGGAATTGTATTGATGCATGGAATGCTATGGGTGTCTGTTTTGGCACGCGTTTAACAGTGGGGCATCATTTTTCAATGTAGACCTTTGTCTATCTAGTGAAGATAAGTCATTTGACTCTCAGTTTCACTTCTGCTCCTGTACAAAGGCATTATGCTGCATGACAACCCCTCCTGGTTCTAGGCTTTCATCACTCAAATCAATGGTCCATTTCATCAAAATACATCCTTCCCCTGTCTCTGCAGCAGGACGATTAAGTTCCATTCAAATTCTGCTGACATGATTTTATCTCCTCTGCAGGGGGTTGTGGGTAAAGAAATCCCCAGAACCAGACGGACATGACAGGCCGAATGTTGGAGAAAATGACTGCTCCTCAGTTTACTGTAAATCAAAATGTTGTGTTGCTAAAAGACTTGTCAACATAAAGTGTACCTGAAACGTTTAATGTCCCAAGATACAGTAACATAAATATCTGAGTTCTTGTCTTAGTTGCTGCTGACAAAGCCGTTGTGATGATGAAAAGATTTCCATGGCCGTTTCCAAAAGAATAACAGTGACTGGAAAGCTGGAAAACAGTGACTGGACTGGAAAATAGCATATGTTTGCTTCATAACGCATGATGAATGGATTCAGAAGAGATTTGGTCGGGCCATATAGCACGTTAACAGTTTACATTTCAGAGCAGTTACAGTTAACTGAGAGCAGTTCATTTTGGAAACAGCAATTATTCCCACCTGCTCAGATAAACCAACTCTCGCTACTAAAAGAGAGGTAAAAACTTGTGACAGCTGTTTAAGAAAATGGTTTGGCATTGCACCATATAGGGATTGGCATCCTACCCTTGGAACTGTCATTGCCCACTGGCGATGAATACAAATCCCGCTTTATAATCCTGCTTGAGAGCGAAATCTTCACACTCTCTCATACCGGAATTTGTATCACCCCAGAGCTACATACAATATTCCTTTAATCAACACGCCAAGAATGCTTTCCAAAAATGCTAAATGCTTAATCCTAACGAGCGGCCTGTGGATTTTCATCTTCTACTCACAGGTCTAAAATGAAAACATGTAAACATATTTTGAATGTTAAGTAATATTTACCTCAACGTGTATTACTGTACTGTAAATTACTTTGTATGAGAATATATAGTCTGCATGTTAAGGTGTGGTGGGCATCTCTTCTCATGAACGCCTTTGGAATGACTCAGCACAAAATGTATCCTCTGTGATATTTCTCATCACTTTTGCCACAATAAATCTCCTGACACCAATAAACAACAATTCCATTACAATTCAACTTACCATCTGTGAAAATTGAATGGAGGTAAGTGCACGAATTAAGTGCTTAATGGTCCTCAGACATTCACTATCATGTTTGCTTTTTTGCCAAGTCCTTTGGCATATCTTCAAAACCATCTCTTGATTTATCCATTATGGATGCATGCAATGTATTTCCCAAAAGTGAGACCCAGCAAACTACTTTAATTGCTACAATTACACATAAAGACCCTACAGACTCTAAAAGTGCCAACAAAATTATTTTACCGCATACTCACATTTGTTCATAACTTTTCAAATTAAGGAAAATGGCTCATGTCATTGACATCATTTGTCTATAATTAACATCTCTCCTATCTGAGTGTACCCACACATCCCTGATTTAGATATATTGTAACATTGTTGGTAATGTTATCAAACTCTTTCTATCTGGAACTCTGGAGACTCGAAGATGAACAGTCCTCCGTGGACCATTGCTTACTGCTTTACTCTGACAGATCCCCATAATGCCGGGCGTACAGTACAAGACTTTCATAATCCTAACATCGCTGAGCCTCTCACATTAAACGACCGTCCTTCCTGTCATTTTTTGTCTTGCCAACATAATGGCGCGCACACTAGATGATTTGTCACAGACGGGGGGTCACACTACAAGATTCTTCACTTGGTCGTGAGAATTTTCAATACCACGTTGTGGAAATAATGGTGCTGATGTGATTAGATCGTTAACGTAGCTAGTTCGAGCTGTGGCTCAAAGCAACCTCATAAACGTCTTCAGTCACACATTCACATTTGCCATAAAGAGTTGAAATATCTAGCCAATACATTTTGAATTGAATAACATTACTTGTGAACTTCAGTGCTGTAACGACTTTACACTTTGGCTTTTGGTTAAAGGCAAGAATAAACACATGCTAGTAGAAGTCATCGCTCCTGCTCGAGAGTCTACACATTCTGGGTGATGCGATACAATGTCATCACACTGGCTTCTTCTCTGTCAAGCTCTCATTGGCTATTGCTGATCACCGTTCTCAAAATTTGTCGTTGCACATTTCCCACTACAAGAGCATTGCAGAGTTTGAAAAAACGGGACTTTTGGGACAGCTCAAAGACTGGATCAGTAGCCCTGAAATTGCGTCTCTGACCCGCTTACATTAAACAAGCATCGATGACAGCCGCAAGCCCCAAGTAGGCAACGACACAGGGATTTTGTCTCTTATTGGGACAGCTAAATTGGGGCCAAAATCGTGTATGCCCGGCTTAAGTTGAATCTGCCAGAATGCCTCAGACTGCCCCATCCATCCATCCATACCATTGTAAAGTTCTCCTGACCGCACTCCCTCCCTTTATATCTGCAGTCCAGCAGCATCTCATCTATGTTGTGATTTGTCCATTGCACAAATTCTAGCATGTTGAAGGTCTTGCTGAGGAAGAACTTGCTGTTGTCTGTGGGCTGCCCCAGTGCAGCCAGGAAGTCAAAGTCTCCCTGCTCCACGTTCAACATGCAGGCCATCTAGAGCAGGTTGTTCCTTCACACCTGGGACTTATGGAAGCTATTACAGTTACAGAGATTGATAGCTGGGAATAGCATGACAGGGCTATCCATCTCTTCCGGGATGGGGACATGGTGGTACTGGTAGTACAAAATCACCATGCCCACCACCTGGTAGAGGAAGCAGGACACCGTGATGTGAGGAGGAACCCCGGGGTTGCTCGTCCTCCACTGTCGGGGGAACCCATCCTCCTGAATCAAGCAGCTAAAGTTGAGGTTCCTTCACAACCACAATCACTACGATGCAAGCTCTGCTAGTCTTGTGGAGCTCTGACAGACAGTTCCTTTTAACCACAACTTCTGCTACCGTACACAAGCTCCTGGTGCTCCAGTGAAGCTCAGAAAGATTGTTGGTTGCAGGGAGGTTGTCCAAAGGTAAAGGGGGCGAGGGCAATCGAACCAATAAGGGTCCACTTTCCACAGCAAAAAAAGGGGTGGGCTATCATCAGAAGCAGGAAAGGAGAGATGGATTGTTGATTCAGCCAATCATTGGCGAGATCTTAGAAGGCACATTGAAGAGCAGGAGATAGAGTTTCATTGGGATATGAGAAATAGTCGCACAGAGGGTTAGGTGGGACAGTGGGTTCAATCAGAGACCACAGCAATGATGCATATTGAATTCAATTATAGGAGATGCAGGAATATAATTGCACTGGCTGCACATGTAAGAAAGTACTGTAAGTCTAGAAGCGTTATTTCCACATTATGAAGTAAAGAAACGCCTTTGGATCTCAATGTTCTCCTCTACATGATGTACAAGGTCACAAATAACATGAAGTTATGGTTTTATTGAATAGACAGACACTGGAATCCATATTTTCAAAGACAACATATTCTTCAAAATACAGGGGAAGTTTAGGTATCAATAAATGTATGTTCTTTTTTAACAATACAATATCTTGTACTTTTTAGTTTCTTCAATGATTTTAACAAGTCATCTGTCTGGCCTTGCTCATCTAGCAAACCAGTTCCATCCATTAACTTTAAGGCTGTTGCACTATCTAATAGAAAAACAAGTCGGCATCGCCTGTATGCTTCTCCAAAACGAAAATGTCAACTAGAGGGAGCTGGACTCTTAACTTTGATCAGCAGTTTACAGTGTGTTTTCTTTTTCTGCAGTCTCCCTCTCATGTGTAATACAAAATACATAATTAATGAGCCTGTTTATCTCTGCTACAGACAAAGGTATAGTGGGGACTGGGCCGATGTGATTCAAGACCTAAGTTTATGTTAGGCCATTATCATAGGTATCTGTTCCCATTGCGATTAATTTGTTGATGTTTGAGTCAAAGAGATTTATTGATGAGCTCTATTAAATTGTTTAAGAGCATTATATTTTGCCCAAAGAGAGCTATATATAGACATGTTCAATCTTTATTAAAAACTAATTGAGTTTAATGTAGACTCATAGGTGGGAGAGAGCATTTAGTGAAAGAGCTAGGTGAACCGTAATGAATATAATCCTCTTGTATTTGAAGAGCTAATGCTTGAGTTGGTTTTACAGCCACTGTGGTGAAGTGAATTTCGACAACGGGAAAGAGCTTAGAATAATCTCTATTCCCTCTTTCCCAACCCAGGGAAGAGACAGGACTGTGCAGGAGGGTGGCTGACGCTACCTTTAGTCAGAAAATCTATCCGATTATACCTTGGGCTGGCAGAGCAGACCAGAGAGTAAAACAATTAATAAACCTAATTCAACTTCCAATCAATAATGATATTGTGTGAACTCATAAATTAGCCTATATGATTTTGGGTGACACTTTTACATTGAATTGCTCTTATACCTGTATAATAACCTAAATATTACTCTAGTAACAATACAATATTGAAGATGGCCTACAGTATATAACAGTAAGTAGATCAGTTTAAACGGTAGAGTAGACACACAATACATGCTCACTTCAAACAGGGCAACACTACTGTGTTTCCAGAATATTATCTTTGCAATTATGAGAGCAAACGCCTCGGTCACCCATGGGAGGTTTAATCCTGCGGCCACTAAACCAAATTAGTGTGTGGTGATGTGAAAGCACATTTCAGTAATTAATCCCTGGGACTCTGCGATCGATAGGGCCCTGTTAGCAGTTGGTGTTACTCTTCAATAACACAGACCGCAAAGCAAATCAGGGGGAGGAAAATAGTTTTATTCAAAGAGAACAAATCATGCGGGGAGGTAGATGGTAGATGTTCATGCTCCCCTGTCCTCAGTGATTCTCTCCAGTGATTCCCTACCCAGAACAAAGGGACAGGATGTAGTTTTATAACCCAGCTCTAGCCTGTGGTTGACCAATTTGAATTCCTTGCAGTAAAACTGGGCCAATGGCCAAATAACAAGTATCCTATTTCAGGTTCAACATATAAACAATTTGGACCAATGAGAACTTGCCATGTAGCTATGAGTCCCGGACTGAAATTCCTCCCATGTCTCTGACCCATTGATATTACAGGAAAAACCACTATGTCCATTGATCGCTAGTGCTCTATTGATCTCTCGTCCTCTGCGTTGTGTATTTATCTTCTAGATATTCTCACACACCCCCCTAGTCCACTTTAAAAAGAAATAGAATTAAAATGTATTTTTAGAACACATAAAAAAAATTGACAATATAAAAAACATTAGCTGTAAGCGTAAAATCATTCACATTAAACACCTAGCATCTCTATAAAACACAAAGGGCATATTTTACTTGCTGTTGCAATAAGAAACAGATTTCAAACAAAGTTATAGAAAATAAGTATTAACAAGTGTAATGATGATGTTCCTTACGATTTCTACCACATTCTGTATTAGGAGGAATCTCACACAAAAATATAGTGTCTACGAGACAATAATATTCAATCGTCCTATTGGCAAGGTAATCATTCACCAAGTCCATTAAAAGTGACCAGCTCTTCCACACTGATATCAGTCCCACATAGATAACTATTAGAAATTATGTTCTGAAAGTCTGCCGGGAGTGAGGAATTCTTCTGTTCCACTGGTTGATAAGGACCTCTAATGAACACTTCATCAGTGATCTTGTATCATGTGAAGGAATATTGCTTCAGATGGTAGATTCTCATAACCTGTAACAAAGCAAACAAAAAAGTGAAGGTAACATGTACAGGTTTCAAGAGAAATTGATATTTCACATTGATTTCCCTAAGTAAGCATGTCCACCTAGATATCCCTAATATGATGACTGTAGTGTACAACGTAGAAGCTTATCAGGTTCTGATCATCTTACTATGCTTCTTCACCTGAGATTGGCCACCGATTGCTAATCAATCAGTTCTTTATTCTCCAGGCTCTGCTTTGTCATCAAAATGGATAACCTTGCAATGAGTGACATGTATCCATCGTGATTTACCCTGGACTTTTACTGCTGACTTCGTTATGAACAAAACTTGATAAGGACCTTCCCATTTTGTTCCTAACTGCCCAGCCTGCCTTCCTCACACCCCCCTCCACAATGCTTGAACCGTCTGTGTATGAGATAAACTCAGGGTTTTCCAACGGATGACTCTTAGTAAACCCATCAGAGAGCTGATCCAAAACCAACTCACAACAGTCGTGTTCAAATAATGTGGTATCTGGAGGAAGCATCAGAGTAGCTGGATTACATGGTGTGTCACGCATTGTATGATGATGTTAGGAGCCTCCAACACTGTCGACCATTTGTTCCATGGAGCAGCTGTGACCTGTGCAGCTCAATTCATTGTCAAAAGAGTATGTACAGCATGTGGACACTTGATGGTAAGATGTTGATCGAGAACAAGCGATGCCACCATTGACACAACGACATAAGTAGCCTGCACAGCTCTGAGACAGGGACCCCATCCCAACGCCACATCATCCAATTTCTTTGAATAGTAGCCTACGGGTTTCTGACAATCACCATGGTCTTGTGTCAGTGCTGAGGTCATGTGGCCATCTTTTTCAGCCACAAAGAGGGTGAACGGTTGGCCTGAGTCCGGAATGCCCAAAGCCGGTATTGATGACAAAGGTAGTTTGAGCTTGCCAAAAACCTCTTTCTGTTCTTCTATGAAGGCTACAGAGTGTTTTGAATCAGGGTCTCCCTTGAGGAGGCCGTTAAGGGGTTGTGAACTGTCGGTGAAAGAGTCCACCCAGCATCTGTTGTAGTTGCACAAGCCCATGAAGGAGTGAAGTTCTTTAATAGTAGTGGGCTCCTTTGCAGCTTGTATGGCAGCCGTACGACTTTGTGTCATCTCTCCTTTTCCCTGTGACACCAGTTGACCAAGGTAGATAACCTGTGATTGCATGAGTAGGGCCTTCTTAGGGCTAGCTTTATGGCCTTTGGCATGAAAGCGGTCTAACAGTGATTTTAGCATGTGTTTCCTCATCTTCTGAGGCCAACAATATATCATCAACATATTGTATGACAACAGAGGACATCTTAGGGAGATCTTGGAGATGTCTCCGCAATGCCTGATGGTAAATCGAAGGACTATTATGAAGGCCCATAGGAGTCCTAGTCCACTAATACTGTTAACCATCCACAGACAAAGCAAGCCATGGATGAACCTCTGGATGTAAGGGTACAGACCAGAACCCATTAGCCATATGAATGACTGAGAACACAGAGTGAGCAGGTGACAATGAGGAAAAAATGGTTGAAGTGTCAGCCACCAGTGGAGTGAGCTTGGAGATGGTGTCATTTTCATTCCTGTAGTCCACTGTCACTCGCCAGTCACCACTTGATTTTTTCACTGGCCATACTGGGCTATTAGAGGCAGAATGTGTCTTTACAACAATACCCATGTCCCATAGATCTTTAATCACTACTTTAGTAGTGCCCATAGCTTCCTTGCTAATGGGATATTGTTTTGTGCAAGGTGGGGCAACAAATGTCAAGCACACTGGTTCCATATCCAAAGTTCCACACTCATTTTTCTTCATATTCCAAATAAGATGGTTCTGAACTGTAGATCCCTGCAGTTGTCTAATTTGCCACGTAACCTTTCCTTCAGAAATGTTCAATGTAGAGTCAAATTGCATAATAACATCAATGCCTAAAATAGGTTGTTCAAATGAGCCTATCCACACCCCTGCATCAATCTTCATTGGACCAATAGAAATTGATAATGGTTTGGTCTGTTTCATATCCTGTTGCTCTCATCTTCTTGCCCGTGTACTTAAAACATATATGTTTTGCATAAGATATGGGCAATACAGTGACTTCAGCACCCGTATCTACTAAAAAAATCTACCGCAAATTTGTTAACCATCATGTTTACATATATTCCATCCGATTTCATGTGTACACCAGCTGAGATGGGACGTAAGAAGGGGTCTATTAGTTTACCTCCACAACATCCAGCAAACTCTGCTGCTGAGCCGGAGAGAGCTTCTTCAATTTCTGTACCAGCATTGTGTCGTTGGGGCTGTTGTCTTGATTCCATTTTCCCTTAGACGGACCCTGCTTCTCCTGGCCATTCCTCATAAGAACACGTTTTCTTTTCCGACATTCTTGTTGCCAGTGACCAGAAATCACGCAATAATGACATACACCAGGTTTCTCTTTTGCTGAACGAATAATGTTGTTGGTTTCACTCAGAATCTGCACAACTCCGATAACAGCCGGTTTATTATGTTGATTGATGTCTCTGTCCAGTCGTGACAACCTGTCGATGATGTCGCCATAGTTTTATCTCTCCCAGTCATTAGTTGTGGAAACAAAAGTTTTTCGCAAAAAAAAACTTGCTGATTACCCCATTTTTGGAGGACTTGAGTGTATCTTCACCTTCCATGTCGGGTAACCCACTGTGTCTAACCACCTCTGCTCTAAACCTTTCTTCAAATTCAACAAACATTTATTGTGGATTTTGAACACATTTGTTTCTCTCTCCACAATTGGTGGTTGCATTGGTCAAACCCTTAAGTAAAACATGTATGGCTCTCTGTCCATCAGCCACACCTTGCTCTTCACCACCCACAGCTCTATAAACCTTCTCTTCAAGTACACCATGTTCACGGTTGTTCCAAACAAAGGTTATTAACTGTAACCCATCATAAGGATGTAGATTGTAGTTTCTCATAATGCTTCAAAATGTTCCCATGTTTTCAAACCCACGTTTCGTGATGTTTAAACGTGTTTGACCATTCATCCAACTGTTTTGGATATGGTGATTTATGTGTGATTACTGTCACTGGAGGTTTGTCTTTACTACCTTTTACAACCTGTGTTCTGGTTGGCCTAAGACAGTGTTCGTCACCGGTGTCATAATCTGTTGACTCAAAGCCTGGCAATGCTGACAAGATGCTTGAAACCCGATCATCCTTGCGCAACTCAGTGTGAGGGTAGATTGAGGGAACAAAGGGTCCACAGGTGGGGGTCAAGTCTGCCACCCTTGCCTCCTGTAATTGTTGAATTTCGCTTTTCAAGGTTTTTATCTGTTCACCAAGAGCCCTCAAACTTTCTTTATCTCTATTCAATGTCCTGTTACGGTTATCAAGACACAATTTCTCATCACTCTTCCTTACTTCGGCTAATAGAGTTAAAGACCATCTTGTTTTTGTCAACGAGTTAGACATTCTCTGTATTTTTCCCCAAGCTTTTTGTATATCAGACAGATTCCATATTCCATCTTTGTCAACAATGACGGAATATTTATTTATTAATCTCTTGTCTACACACTACACAAATGGTTCTTCATATCACTAGACTGTGAATTTAAAATCTCTTTCATGCTCACATCCGGAGGAGCTTATCCGCCCTTTTCCAAAGTGGTTTTCTCACTTAACAATGGCATTACATTAATTTCAAAAGTTGTATAATATATATCTATATGTTTATATATTTATTTAACCCAAATATAAATGGCTTATTTTAACTGATAGGGATTTAAGAAAAGGACTCAAACCTTTAATAGAGGACTTGAACCCCTATACATCACAGATACGTACCACTCATTGCATGCACTAATTTAAACCTGATTTGGTTCTTTTAAAATTATAATTGGTCTAGACTCACCCAGCACTTATGCCATCAATCAGGAGATTAAGAGTTGACTCCCAAAGTGGGTTGCGCTCAGCCTTCTCTCTTCCTTCTGGATCAACACAGTTGATGAGTTTTCTTGTTGTTTTTCACGGCCAATTCATTCGGGTCACGGCACCAAGTGTTAGCAGTTGATGTTACTCTTCAATAACACAGACCCCAAATCAAATCAGTGGGAGGAATATAGGTTTATTCAAATAGAACAAATCATGCGGGGAAGTAGATGGTAGATGTTCATGCTCCCCTGTCCTCAGTGATTCTCTCCATTGATTTTCCCCTTGTGATTCTCTCCACAGAACATAGGGACAGGATGTAGTTTTATAACCCAGCCCTAGCCTGTGGATGACCAATTAGAATTACTTGCAGTAAAACTGGGTCAATGGCCAAATAACAAGTATCCTATTTCAGGTTCAATGTATATAAACAATTTGGACCAATGAGAACTTGCCATGTAGCTATGAGTCCCGGACTGAAATTCCTCTCATGTCTCTGACCCATTGATATTACAGAAAAACCACTATGTCCATTGATCGCTAGTACTCTATTGATCTCTCGTCCTCTGCATTGTGTATTTATCTTTGAAATATGCTTATACTAGAAGTTAGCTATAGGTGCATGGTTAATACTGTCACGTCTACTCCCGCTCTGGAGCTCGATGTCGCCAGTCTACTAACTACCAGTCCTGGCAACCTTTCATTTCGCACACCTGTGCCCCATTATTAGACACACCTGGACTTCATCACTACCCTGATTACACCCCCTTTATTTAGCCCTCAGTTGTCATCAGTCCTTCGGTGTTATTGTTTTATTTTCATGTTCAGTACACGTCCCATGTTTGTTCTTTTGTATCTGTTCCGTATTAAACTCACCTTCTGCAGCTGCTTTTTGACTCCCGGCGTATACGTTACAGAATAACACGTCACAATATGGAAGCAGCAGCAGATTCAACGCTCTTCCAGACGGATAATGAATAAGGTCTACTATTCCATCAACACCACGACGAGCTAGCGAAACTAGGTCCTCCGCGTTTTCCACTGCCTCAACCCCACCTGCGAGGTCCCCATACACCTATCAGAGGGCCTCCTACCACAGGTCGTCACAGCGAGCCTGTCCCCCGCCTACCCAGCCATCCACCCAGGTCAGCAATGCCCGGCTGTCCCTTTTGGAAAAATATGACGTCAGTCCATCAAATTATCGTGGCTTCCTACTACAGTGCTCCCTCTATTTTGCCTTTCAGACGGGAGCCCCCACCACTGAGAGGTCCAAGGTTGCCACGGGAGAGGAGAGGAGGAGCTGGGTTCCTATGAGAGGTTCTGTTCAGGGTGGTCTTCAACCATCCTCCAGAGGGCAGAGAGGGAGGTGAGAGACTTTTCCAGCACCGGCAGGGTGCCCAGACCGCTGCGGAGTACACCCTCACCTTTCGGACTGTGGCGGCCTCCAGCGGATGTAATAAGCTGGCGCGCCATACTTTATTACGCAGTGGACTATGCGAGGAGGTATAGATGGAGTTGGCATGTCGGGATGACAACATATCCTTGGACACTCATCTCGCTGGCCATCCGTGTGGATAACCTTATTCGGGAGCACCGGTGTCCACCTCGCCACTCGCCTACCTCCTTTGGCTATCCTGAGGCAGAGCCTGAACCCATGGAAGTAGGGACCATACGCCTCTCTGCGGCAGAGCGCCATCGTTAGAGACAGCTGGGGCTCTGTCCCTATTGTGGCCAGGAGGGGCACCAGCTTCAGCGGTGTCCGGTGCGCCCTAACCCGGGGTCCACTAGAGCATTAGGGCAGTCCTGTGGCCTTCCGTCTCCCAGGGTAGGCGCAAGTATTCCAGGCCCTCGACTCCTCCCTGAACTTAACCTCATACCCGCTCTCCTTTTCCTTTCCAAGCCCTAGATACTTGACCATTGGGATCCAGCACAATTACGCACATCACCGCACCACTCACCCTCACTGTTGGACCCATGCACCAGAAAAGCCTTGCCTTCTTCATCACCCCCGCACACAAGGTAGTCCTCAGCCTCCTGTGGCTCCAATGTCCACCATCTCATGGTCGAGCATGAAAACCACCACCTGGGGACCAGGATGTCAGAGGACCTGCTTCCCTGCATCTTGCGGTTCCACACCGATTGAGAGTCCTGTAAGTGCACACCAGCCCACCACCGGTCATCCCGTATTGTTGGCCCCGTGTTTTGGACATAGATGTGGACATCCACCAAGCTCTAGAGATGAAACCTGCACCTGCCACCTGCCCTCCAGAACGCATCTACGTCCCCACGGGGGTGAGAGATTGGCTGTTGACCTGGACATATACTGTACATCCCTCGCCACTGGACACCCAGGTATCACCCACACCATCCAAATCCCTCTCTGAGAAGTAATGGTGGTCCACCTTGGCACAGGACATCGCCCACTATGTCAACTCATGCTCTATAGGTACCCAATCCAAATCTCCCTGGCACGCTCCAGTAGGGAAACTCCTTCCCCTTCCTGTGCCTCAGCGGCCTTGGTCCCATGTGTCCATTAATTTTGTTACTGATCTTCCCCCATCTGATGGTTTCACCACTGTTATGGTTGTTGTGGACAAATTCTCAAAATCTTTCCGTTTTATCCCTCTCTATGGTCTCCCTACCGCTGTCCATGTCGCTACTGTTCCAGCAGGTCTTCCGACACTATGACGTCGCGGGTATGGAGAGCCTTCACGGAGAAGCAGGGGGTCACGGTCAGCTTCACATCCAGGTCCACATACTGGCATCAGTCTAACGGGCAGGTAGAGAGGACCAACCAAGAGCTGGGGAGGTTCCTTAGGAGTCACTGGCAGGACTGGCAGGGGGAGTGGGCCCGGATCCTTCCCTAGGCGTTGTATGCCCAGAACTCACTTTGTCACTCCTCCACCAGGCTGTCTCCCTTCCAGTGCGTCCTGGGGTACCAGCCGGACCTGGATCCATGACCCCAAGCCAGACCGAAGCTCCTGCGGTGGACGAGTAGTTTGGCAGAGGAGGTTTGGAATGCTGCCCACATGAGGCTCCAACGCGCCGTACTCCACCAGATTGAGCAGGTGGACCAACACCACAGTGAGGCTCCCGCGTCTGGCTCTCCACCAGGAACCTCCCGTCCACCTGCCGGAAGCTAAGCCCACGTTTTATGGGGCCATTCAAAGTCCCAATGAGATAAGTTACTGATTACAGCTACCCACTAACTACTGGATCTCACCCTATTTTCACATTTCCCTCATCAGGCTGGTGGTTCCTGGTCCCCTGGATGATGGTCCCCCATCCTCCATGACACCCCTCTACCTCCCCTGGAAATCGAGGGAAGCGTCGCCGATGCCGTCAGATCCCTCCTGGACACCCGACGTCGTGGGGGTTGGCTCCAGTACCTGGTGGACTGGGAGGGGTACCGTCCAGAGGAGTGGTGTTGGGTTCCAGTGGACAACATTCTAGATCCCAAATTCATCCGAGATTTCCACCTTAGCCATCCGGTCTGGCCCGCTACTCGCCCTCGGGGCCGGCGTCCCCCTGCAGCGTGCGCTGGAGCTGTGCTGTGGGGGGGGGGGGGGGGGGGTTGTCACGTCTACTCCCGCTTTGGCGCTCAACGTCGCAAGTCTCCTAACTACCGGTCCTGGCAACATTTCATTACGCACACCTGGGCCCCATTATTAGACACACCTGGACTTCATCACGACCCTGATTAGTCCCCCTTTATTTAGCCCTCAGTTGTCATCAGTCCTTCGGTGTTATTGGATTTTTCTCACATTCAGTACACATTCCATGTTTGTTCTTCTGTATCTGTTCTGTATTAAACTCACCTTCTGCACCTGCTATCTGACTCCCGGGGTATACGTTACAAATACCCTGCCTCTTTCAGCGGCGCAAGGGAGGGAAGCCGGAGCAGAGCTGCTTTCACAGGTGTGGAGGTAACTAATCTCTTCGGAGACTACGTGCCCCTTCTCATCATCCGCTATGTATGGAAATGTCAGGCAGACCCAGTATCTGTATCTGACTGAGCTCATACTATAAGCAAGATATAAGGCTGCCATTTTCATTATGCTTAAAGGTCATTTGAATAATGAGGGAAAGGTCCTAAATCTGTCTCTCTATTCCTAACATGATAATTACCCTCTCACCAGTTTTGTAGAAGAACCCAATGTCACCATCATCAGGAGAAAGACTCCTTACAAACTGCCTTTCTACAATACTGAATTACAATTACAAATCGAAAAGGGGAAACCTTGAGTAGGCAGAGAAAACCTCTTTTGGTGATTTTTGGTTATACCATTAAAATAAATAAATCACAGAAAATGTTTGGACTCATTCAGTAGTTTTTACATGAGTAAGTTCAATACCATTGAAAATGAATGTTAAGTTCAATTTATATTCTTAAAACTTAAGTTGAAAATTATGCTTTTAAGATAAATAGATGTTGCCCAATGTCAAAACACAGTTTTAAAGTGTCCAAATAGATAACTAGTACGTAGAAACAGTTTGTGATATATAGAAAATATAAACATCTACACATACAGTTGAAGTCGGAAGTTTACATACACTTAGGTTGGAGTCATTAAAACTAGTTTTTCAACCACTCCACAAATTTCCTGTTAACAAACTATACTTTTGGCAAGTCGGTTAGGACATCTACTTCCTGCATGACACAAGTCATTTTTCCAATAATTGTTTACAGACAGATTTCACTTATAATTCACTGTATCACAATTCCAGTGGGTCAGAAGTGTACATACACTAAGTTGACTGTGCCTTTAAACAGCTTGGAAAATTCCAGAAAATGATGTCATGGCTTTAGAAGCGTCTGATAGGCTAATTGACATCATTGAGTAAATTGGAGGTGTTTCCCATCATGGGAAAATCAAAAGAAATCAGCAAAGACTTCCGAAAAAAAATTGTAGACCTCCACAAGTCTGGTTCATCCTTGGGAGCAATTTCCAAACGCCTGAAGGTACCACGTTCATCTGTACAAACAAAAGTACACAAGTATAAACACCATGGAACCACGCAGCCATCATATCGCTCAGGAAGGAGACGCATTCTGTCTCCTAGAGATTAATGTACCTTGGTGCGAAAAGCGCAAATCAATCCCAGAACAACAGCAACGGACCTTGTGAAGATGCTAGAGGAAACAGGTAAAAAATAATCTATATCCACAGTAAAACGAGTCCTATATCGACATAACCTGAAAGGCCGCTGAGCAAGGAAGAAGCCACTGCTCCAAAACCGCCATAAAAAAGCCAGACTAAGGTTTGCAACTGCACATGGGGACAAAGATCGTACTTTGAGAAATGTCCTCTGGTCTGATGAAACAAAAATATAACTGTTTGGCCATAATGACCATCGTTATGTTTGGAGGAAAAAGGGGGATGCTTGCAAGCTGAAGAACACCATCCCAACCGTGAAGCACGGGGGTGGCAGCATCATGTTGTGGGGGTGCTTTGCTGCAGGAGGGACTGGTGCACTTCACAAAATAGATTGCATCATGAGAAGGGAAATGATGTGGATATATTGAAGCAACATCTCAAGACATGTCAGGAAGTTAAAGCTTGGTCATAAATGGGTCTTCCAAATGGACAATGACCCTAAGCATACTTCCAAAGTTGTGGCAAAATGGCTTAAGGACAACAAAGTCAAGGTATTGGAGTGGCCATCACAAAGCCCTGACCTCAATCCTATAGAACATTTGTGGGCAGAACTGAAAAAGCGTGTACGAGCAAGGAGACCTACGAACCTGACTCAGTTACACCAGCTCTGTCAGGAGGAATGGGCCAAAATTCACCCAACTTATTGTGGGAAGCTTGTGGAATGCTCCCCGAAACGTTTTACCCAAGTTAAACAATTTAAAGGCAATGCTACCAAATACTAATTGAGTATATGGAAACTTCTGGCCCACTGGGAATGTGATGAAAGAAATAAAAGAGGAATAAATCCTTCTCTCTACTATTATTCTGACATTTCACATTCTTAAAATAAAGTGGTGATCCTAACTGACGTAAGACTGGGAATTTTTACTAGGATTAAATGTCAGGAATTGTGAAAAACTGAGTTTGAATGTATTTGGCTAAGGTGTATGTAAACTTCTGACTTCAACTGCACATGTGCAGCAATAGTAATCATTTTACTTGTATTTGGGTTGACGTTTGGGTTGTAGTGCTGTTTAAACTAACACTATTCAAAGGCCACACGGAAACTTGGAATAACCTATACATGGTTGGTAAGATGAGAATTTGTAGAAGGCTTCTATCTATATTTTGAAATGGCGAATGTTGATTCCGGGAAGCTGCAATCACGGAAAAGGAAACAAACTACTTTATCTGTTAGTTAACTTCAAAGAACTCTATAGGATATCAACAATCTGTACTATATAAAATGTACTATTTATATTTCACATAAATAAACTACTGTCATGCATTTTTACAACTAAGTAATATGTACACATATAAAAGAGATGATTACCTTCAGGTAGATCATTTTATTCTAGTTACTTTGTAGAAATGACTTCCCTTCTCCTCTTCAAACTACTTCCTGAGATTTGATTGATGGAACAATCCGGCCAATGGTTGCAGCAATAAGCTGCGGTTGTTTTGGCTGATTGGTCAGGAGTAAAAGGTCCTGCCCGCAACGTTGCTCAGTCAATCTTTTTACTTGTGAATCTGTTTCTACAAATGTACAAAACTTTCTACACACTTGGTAACTCTTGGTAACGTGACAACAGTTACATACTCCAAGCGTACGCAGATACAATCTTAAAGTGTAATTTTTGCTTCGCAGCAGAATATTCATAGTCGTAAATAGACTTGTAATAATTCTGAAAATAAATTATGCTTGCAAATCTTATTGAATGTATTCAAATGTCAAGTTACATGTTTGCGACTGTTACATTTTTCACACATTATGATACAAGCTTGCAAAATAAAATTGCACATTTACGAACCACAAATCTCAATGTGTGACCACGAATTTCAAAATTCCAATTTACAGGGTTCTATCATTATTATCCCATACACTTTGTAGTACATTTTACACTAAAATAAATGTTTGACTCATATCGATGCTACATAGGTAGTTTTCAATGGGATTGGTTGGTTTTTAGGGGCAGTCGTTCTTTAAGGGGGTACACACAATTTAGCTATAATGAGTAAGGAACTATGGAAATAGTTTAAATAAACCCTACTTAATAATTTTTTAAAAATTCATAGACAAAGTATGATTTACAGTATGTATCAGATGAGATGGAGATCATTACAACTAAATAAATTATTAGGAAAAAGTAAGGAGTGCCGAAGCATTTTGTATCCTATAAAAGGTGTTCAAAACAGGTTGGGGACTACTGTACTGGCATGCATCTGCTTATATCTCCCTCCCACGTTCAGATGACATCTACGGAATATGTTAAGAGGTTATTTTCCTCTCTTTTTAAAGGTAGCTGGCTTCAAACCACTTCCTGTCATGACTCTAAATGGCAATTATTTGTGAGCACACTCTGCAGGACCTTTGGGATTTCAGTGCATGAGGAAGGCAGCTAGCTTTAAGTATCTCTTGATTTTGGATGGGAAGGGAAAAGTTGAACACAAACTGACTCATTATCAGAGTATGTGCATAAAAGAGACAGGGCCTTGGAAGTCCCTGTGGTGAGAAGAGGGCTGCTACAGTAGGTACAGTGTGCATATGTGTGTTATGTATATTTTGTTGATCGTTATCACTATCATCAATGGCATAGCTGATGTTCACACTTCAATACAACTCAGATTTGGCTTGGAAACAGAATAACATTTCAAAAGAAGGCAAATAATTAGTAGGAACCTCTTGTCATGATTGTGATGTCG
This sequence comes from Salvelinus alpinus, assembly GCF_045679555.1. Taxonomy (NCBI): domain Eukaryota; kingdom Metazoa; phylum Chordata; class Actinopteri; order Salmoniformes; family Salmonidae; genus Salvelinus; species Salvelinus alpinus. The sequence goes on along the minus strand of NC_092115.1, from coordinate 33,698,015 downwards.
CCAGATAGACTTTAGAGGCAGTATAACTTCTGCCAGCTAACTAAAATTGAGGGGAACATTGTATTGTAGCTAGCTAACATTAGCATTGCTAGCTATTTTTGACTAACTTTGCTAGTTACATTAATGGCAACATTTCCATCTCTCTAATGGAAGTTTGACGACATCATAATATGGCAATATGTTTCCTACTAATTATTTGCCTACTTCAGCAATGTCATCTTGTTTCCATGCCACTATGATTTAGTTTAATTTAGACTAAACAGTCACATTAGCCTTTTGAGGTGCAACCCATGTCTAAGGATGCAGCTATGGTGGTACTAGCTAACTCATGTCTGACTACAACAGTGTATGTAAACTGCCATTATTTGTTGCTTATTTCCAAGGCATAACTTAGCTTGATGAACGAGCCTGATTGCTGTGTTCACCATTCTATTTCTCTTCACATTTTATGATATCTGAAGTGAAATAGAAAGGTGAACGCAAGGATCCGGTTGGTTCCACCAGGCTAATCATAACTACCATTGATTGTGTATGTGTGAAATAGATGATCCAGTATCTTTGATGAGGGGCCAGGAGCTGATCTACGCTGCTATGCCCATAAATGTGGCTCTGGCAAAGATCTCAGAGCCACATTTACAAGAGCCCATTTACTCAGGGAGAACAAAATTAGGTAGATTTAGTCTGACCTGATCAAACTTCAACATAGAATAGATGATATCTGACAAAAAACAGATTCTAACTGCCATTGATAATCGAACCGTGACTTTGTGCATGTGTTCACAGATACCTTTATGGAGACAGCACTTGGGAGACTTCCAAGATGATATGATGGAGTCCAGACTGACAAGACAGGCTTGATGCTGATGTCTCTGAATGGATCAGGACCTTGCACTCAGCAATATAATTATACGGGACACATCTATTACTTGTTATTATCTTTTTTTGTTATTGAATAGAATGCTACTATCAATTGAATGGTTTGGCAAGGTAGCCCCAGGTAGAACCCTTTTTGGTTCCAGGTAGAACTCTTTTATGTTCCATGTAGAACCCTCTGTGGAAAGGGTTCTAGCTGGAACCAAAAAGGGTTCTTCAAAGGATTCCCCTATGGGGACAGCCAAAGAATCATTTTAGGTTCTAGATGGCACCTTTATTTCTAAGAGTGTATCTATCTGTATCGGCTGTAAATGACAATAAAAACGCTGCTACTTCTTTATAGGACAACCCCCCCCCCCAAAACAATTTATTTAAACGTTTTTGAAGTTTAAAACACAGAGATCGGCCCATAAACGGAGGCAGCTGAAGTCTGAATCCCGTTTGGGTGAAAGAACGTCAATTGACAGACTTGTTAGGGAATGCTTGGCGAGTTAGCTGGTTAGCCTAGCTATAAACGTAGCTGGCTAGCTAACTTCAACGGCAATAACAGACACACTTAACCGCTAAAACATATGGACTCCTGTAGAAATCTATGCAGTGGTGAGAAAAGCATAGAGCAAAATTGATCAAAGAAAGAAAGTGCCAATCCAAAGATGGATGAAATGAAGCTGAGTAATGAAAAAGGAATGAATAGCAAAGTTAACAGCTTACGTGGATAAAGCCATCTGGGATAATCATACAGTTTTGCTGACTCAACTGGAGAATAATAACAAGCAGCTACATGACCACATAGCTCTTGAAGTTGGACATCTGCAGACTCGTGTAGAATTCTAGGAATCTTGGAGAATAGGCGCAGCCAAAACAACTAAGTTCCACTAAGACGTGTCTGTCATAGTTGCAGGACTGCCAGCCGATGAAAACGAGGACCTAATCTCCAAGGTGAACCAGCTGATATTGGTAGGCTGCGAAACAGAGTTGATTGCAGTTGAGAGGATGAGGGAGAGAGGTAAAGCTCCCGGGGTCGTGAAGGTGGGGTGTCGACCCATGAAGGAGAAAGTGGTGAATAACATTACTAAAATCCTTAAACCCATACGTTATCTCAATAAATGAAACATTTGCGTTGGCAAGAAACTGTTGACTTTGAAGGGCATGTATGGTATGGACACAACAGAAAAGTTCCTCTGTCCAATGTGTGTTCTTTTGTCCATCTTAATCTTTTCTTTTTATTGGCCAGTCTGAGATATGGCTTTTTCTTTGCAACTCTGCCTAGAAGGCCAGCATCCCGGAGTCTCCTCTTCACTGAGTTGAGACTGGTGTTTTGCGGGTACTATTTAATGAAGCTGCCAGTTGAGGCATCTGTTTCTCAAACTAGACACTAATGTACTTGTCCTCTTGCTCAGTTGTGCACCGGTGCCTCTCAATCCTCTTTCTATTCTAGTTAGAGCCAGTTTGCACTGTTCTGTGAAGGGAGTAGTACACAGCGTTGTACGAGATCTTCAGTTTCTTGGCAATTTCTCGCATGGAATAGCCTTGATTTCTCTGAACAAGAATAGACTGACGAGTTTCAGAAGAAAGTTATTTGTTTCTGGCCACCAATGCTGGTGCTCCAGATACTCAACTAGTCTAAAGAAGGCCAGTTTTATAGCTTCTTTAATCAGAACAACAGTTTTCAGCTGTGCTAACATAATTGCAAAAGTGTTTTCTAATGATCAATTAGCTTTTTTAAAATGATAAATTGGATTAGCTAACACAACGTGCCATTGAACACAGGAGTGATGGTTGCTGATAATGGGCCTCTGTACCCCTATGTAGAACTTCCGGCGCCGAAAAGAGATGGCCGCCTCGCTTCGCGTTCCTTGGAAAATATGCAGTATTTTGTTCTTTTATGTGTTATTTCTTACATCGGTACCCCAGGTAATCTTAGGTTTCATTACATACAGTCGGGAGGAACTACTGAATATACGATTAACGTCAACTCATCATCGTTCCTACCAGGAATATGACTTTCCCGAAACGGATCCAGTGTTTTGCCTTCCACCCAATACAATGGATCTGATCCCAGCCGGCGACCCTGTGCGACGCCGAAAAAGGGGCAAACGAGGCGGTCTCGTGGTCAGGCTTCGGAGACGGGCACATCGCGCTCCACTCCCTAGCATACTACTCGCCAATGTCCAGTCTCTTGACAATAAGGTTGATGAAATCCGAGCACGGGTAGCATTCCAGAGAGACATCAGGGATTGCAACGTGCTCTGCTTCACGGAAACATGGCTAACTCAAGGGACGCTAACGGAGTCGGTGCAGCCAGCTGGTTTCTTCATGCATCGCGCCGACAGAAACAAACATCTTTCCGGTAAGAAGAGGGGCGGGGGGGTATGCCTTATGATTAACGAGAAGTGGTGTGATCATCATAACAACACACAGGAACTCAAGTCATTCTGTTCACCTGATCTAGAACTCCTCACAATCAAATGTCGACCGCATTATCTACCAAGGGAATTCTCTTCAATCATAATCACAGCCGTATATATTCCCCCCCAAGCAGACACATCGATGGCCCTGAACGAACTTTATCTGACTCTTTGTAAACTGGAAACCACACACCCTGAGGCTGCATTCATCGTAGCTGGGGATTTTAACAAGGCTAATCTAAAAACAAAACTCCCTAAATTCTATCAGCATATCGATTGTGCTACCAGGGCTGGAAAAACCCTAGATCATTGTTATACTAATTTCCGCAACGCATATAAGGCCCTCCCCCGCCCCCCTTTCGGAAAAGCTGACCACGACTCCATTTTGTTGATTCCAGCCTACAAACAGAAACTCAAACAACAAGCTCCCGCGCTCAGGTCTGTTCAACACTGGTCCGACCAATCTGAATCCACGCTTCAAGACTGCTTCGATCACGCGGATTGGAATATGTTCCGCATCGCGTCCAACAACAATATTGACGAATATGCTGATTCGGTGAGCGAGTTCATTAGGAAGTGCATTGACGATGTCGTACCCACAGCAACGATTAAAACATTCCCAAACCAGAAACCGTGGATTGACGGCAGCATTCGCGTGAAACTGAAAGCGCGAACCACTGCTTTTAACCAGGGCAAGGTGACCGGAAGCATGACCGAATACAAACAGTGTAGCTATTCTCTCCGCAAGGCAATCAAACAGGCTAAGTCCCAGTACAGAGACAAAATCGAGTCGCAATTCAACAGCTCAGACACAAGAGGTATGTGGCAGGGTCTACAGTCAATCACGGATTACAAAAAGAAAACCAGCCCCGTCGCGGACCAGGATGTCTTGCTCCCAGACAGGCTAAACAACTTTTTTGCCCGCTTTGAGGACAATACAGTGCCACTGACACGGCCCCCTACCAAAACCTGCGGGCTCTCCTTCACTGCAGCCGAGGTGAGTAAAACATTTAAACGTGTTAACCCTCGCAAGGCTGCAGGCCCAGACGGCATTCCCAGCCGCGTCCTCAGAGCATGCGCAGACCAGCTGGCTGGTGTGTTTACGGACATATTCAATCAATCCTTATCCCAGTCTGCTGTTCCCACATGCTTCAAGAGGGCCACCATTGTTCCTGTTCCCAAGAAAGCTAAGGTAACTGAGCTAAACGACTACCGCCCCGTAGCACTCACTTCCGTCATCATGAAGTGCTTTGAGAGACTAGTCAAGGACCATATCACCTCCACCCTACCGGACACCCTAGACCCACTCCAATTTGCTTACCGACCCAATAGGTCCACAGACGACGCAATCGCAACCACACTGCACACTGCCCTAACCCATCTGGACAAGAGGAATACCCATGTGAGAATGCTGTTCATCGATTACAGCTCAGCATTCAACACCATAGTACCCTCCAAACTCGTCATCAAGCTCGAGACCCTGGGTCTCGACCCCGCCCTGTGCAACTGGGTCCTGGACTTCCTGACGGGCCGCCCCCAGGTGGTGAGGGTAGGTAACAACATCTCCACCCCGCTGATCCTCAACACTGGGGCCCCACAAGGGTGCGTTCTGAGCCCTCTCCTGTACTCCCTGTTCACCCACGACTGCGTGGCCATGCACGCCTCCAACTCAATCATCAAGTTTGCGGATGACACTACAGTGGTAGGCTTGATTACCAACAACGACGAGACGGCCTACAGGGAGGAGGTGAGGGCCCTCGGAGTGTGGTGTCAGGAAAATAACCTCACACTCAACGTCAACAAAACAAAGGAGAATTGTGGACTTCAGGAAACAGCAGAGGGAGCACCCCCCTATCCACATCGACGGGTCAGTAGTGGAGAAGGTGGAAAGTTTTAAGTTCCTCGGTGTACACATCACGGACAAACTGAATTGGTCCACCCACACAGACAGCGTTGTGAAGAAGGCGCAGCAGCGCCTCTTCAACCTCAGGAGGCTAAAGAAATTCGGCTTGTCACCAAAAGCACTCACAAACTTCTACAGATGCACAATCGAGAGCATCCTGTCGGGCTGTATCACCGCCTGGTACGGCAACTGCTCCGCCCACAACCGTAAGGCTCTCCAGAGGGTAGTGAGGTCTGCAGAACGCATCACCGGGGGCAAACTACCTGCCCTCCAGGACACCTACACCACCCGATGTCACAGGAAGGCCATAAAGATCATCAAGGACAACAACCACCCAAGCCACTGCCTGTTCACCCCGCTATCATCCAGAAGGCGAGGTCAGTACAGGTGCATCAAAGCAGGGACCGAGAGACTGAAAAACAGCTTCTATCTCAAGGCCATCAGACTGTTAAACAGCCACCACTAACATTTAGCGGCCGCTGCCAACATACTGACTCAACTCCAGCCACTTTAAAAATGGGAATTGATGGAAATTATGTAAAAATGTACCACTAGCCACTTTAAACAATGCCACTTAATATAATGTTTACATACCCTACATTACCCATCTCATATGTATATACTGTACTCTATATCATCTACTGCATCTTGCCATCTTTATGTAATACATGTACCACTAGCCACTTTAAACTATGCCACTTTATGTTTACATACCCTACAGTACTCATCTCATATGTATATACCGTACTCTATACCATCTACTGCATCTGCCATGCCGTTCTGTACCACCACTCATTCATATATCTTTATGTACATATTCTTTATCCCTTTACACTTGTGTGTGTGTGTAAGGTAGTAGTTGTGGAATTGTTAGGTTAGATTACTTGTTGGTTATTACTGCATTGTCGGAACTAGAAGCACAAGCATTTCGCTACACTCGCATTAACATCTGCTAACCATGTGTATGTGACTAATAAAATTTGATTTGATTTGATATTCCATAAAAAATCAGCCGTTTCCAGATACAATAGTCATTTACAACATTAACAATGTCTACACGGTATTTCTGATCAATTTGATGTTATTTTAATGGGGGGGGGGGCAATTCTAAGTGACGCCAAACTTTTGAACGGTAGTGTATATTACGCTATTTTCAATGATGTGGACAGTATGTGTTACTACATTACATTACATTACTGATGTTTTGATCACATAGAATTACACATCCATTTTATCTCCGATTGGTGGTGGTATAAAAGTTTATAGTCAACACGATGACACAAGATACATTTCTTTAAAAATATCTATCTTTGGTTTTGTGCTGTTGATTGTGTCATGTGCTGGGGGTTGCAGGACTTAGTACGCAGCTATCATTTACTTTCTCAATGGAATGGAAAACTCTGGGCGGTCTCTCCATAAAAGTCGCTTGCCACGCACCAATACAAGGATTTGAAAATCAAACTATCACTTAAATAGCAGCCAACCTTTGTCACTGTTGATATCCTATGGAGTTCTTTGAAGTTAACTAACAGATAAAGTAGTTTGTTCCCTTTTCCTTGATTGCAGCTTCCCGGAATCAACATTCGCCATTTCAAAATATAGATGGAAGCCTTCTACAAATTCTCATCATACCAACCATGTATAGGTTATTCCAAGTTTCCGTGTGGCCTTTGAATAGTGTTAGTTTAAACAGCACTACAACCCAAACGTCAACCCAAATACAAGTAAAATGATTACTATTGCTGCACATGTACAGTTGAAGTCAGAAGTTTACATACACCTTAGCCAAATACATTCAAACTCAGTTTTTCACAATTCCTGACATTGAATCGGAGTAAAAATTCCCTGTTTTAGGTCAGTTAGGATCACCACTTTACTTTAAGAATGTGAAATGTCAGAATAATAGTAGAGAGAATGATTTATTTCAGCTTTTATTTCTTTCATCACATTCCCAGTGGGTCAGAAGTTTACTACACTCAATTAGTATTTGGTAGCATTGCCTTTAAATTAACTTGGGTCAAACGTTTCGGGGAGCATCCCACAAGCTTCCCACAATAAGTTGGGTGAATTTTGGCCCATTCCTCCTGACAGAGCTGGTGTAACTGAGTCAGGTTCGTAGGCCTCCTTGCTCGTACACGCTTTTTCAGTTCTGCCCACAAATTTTCTATAGGATTGAGGTCAGGGCTTTGTGATGGCCACTCCATTTTGCCACAACTTTGGAAGTATGCTTGGGGTCATTGTCCATTTGGAAGACCCATTTGCGACCAAGCTTAAACTTCCTGATTGATGTCTTGAGATGTTGCTTCAATATATCCACATAATTTCCCTTCTCATGATGCCATCCATTTTGTGAAGTGCACCAGTCCCTCCTGCAGCAAAGCACCCCCACAACATGATGCTGTTCTTTAGTTTGCAAGCATCCCCCTTTTTTTCGCCAAACATAACGATGGTCAATATGGTCAAACAGTTCTATTTTTGTTTCATCACACCAGAGGACATTTCTCCAAAAAGTACAATCTTTGTCCCCATGTGCAGTTGCAAACCGTAGTCTCGCTTTTTTATGGCGGTTTTGGAGCAGCGGCTTCTTCCTTGCTGAGCGGCCTTTCAGGTTATGTCGATATAGGACTCGTTTTACTGTGGATATATATTATTTTGTACCTGTTTCCTCCAGCATCTTCACAAGGTACATTAATCTCTAGGAGACAGAACGCGTCTCCTTCCTGAGCGGTATGACGGCTGCCTGGTTCCATGGTGTTTATACTTGCGTACTATTGTTTGTACAGATGAACGTGGTACCTTCAGGCATTTGGAAATTGCTCCCAAGGATGAACCAGACTTGTGGAGGTCTACAATCTTTTTTCTGAGGACTTGGCTGGTTTCTTTTGATTTTCCCATGATGTCAAGCAAAGAGGCACTGAGTTTGAAGGTAGGCCTTGAAATACATCCACAGGTACACATCCAACTTACTAAAATTATGTCAATTAGCCTATCAGAAGCTTCTAAAGCCATGACATCCTTTTCTGGAATTTTCTAAACTGTTTAAAAGCAGTGTCAACTTAGTGTATGTAAACTTCTGACCACTGGAATTGTTATTCCGTGAATTATAAGTGAAATAATCTGTCTGTAAACAATTGTTGGAAAAATTACTTGTGTCATGCATAAAGTAGATGTCCTAACCAACTTGCAAAAAATATAGTTCGTTAACAAGACATTTGTAGTGTTTAAATATCGAACTTTAATGACTCCAACCTAAGTGTATGTAAACTTCCGACTTCAACTGTAGATATGCTTTACTAGGAGCTGCAGTAGCTTGTTTCCTCTGTCCCTGTGTGTTAGTACATTGTAGTAATGAGAGAATTTCCTCCCCAAGCTGATGTAATGCTTTAAATCTGCACTGGAAGTCATTCATTAAGGGGCCACAGGGGAATTCATAAATCTGCCATAGAAGAATACAAAAGGCAAACAAAGGCTTCACTGGGGTTACTTCAAAGGTCCCTCTCCAAAATGAATTCCTGGCAGTGGGAGAAACCAATTAGCTACTACACAGACATCAAGCGCAATATTAAAATAAAAGGTGACTTTTCATCCCGCTTAACCTCTAAAAGTCTAAGCTGTGTGGGGGGGGGGGGCTGGTCATACCAAATCAAATGTTATTGGTCACATACACATGGTTAGCAGATGTTAATGCTAGTGTAGCGAAATTCTTGTGTTTCTAGTTCCGACCATGCAGTAATATCTAGCAAGTAATCTAACAATTTCCTAACTACCTTTTACACACAAGTGTAAAGGAATCAATAAGAATATGTACATATAAATATAAGGACGTTCATTCTCTGATCCTTTGATTGGGTGGACAACATGTCAGTTCATGCTGCAAGATCTCTGATAGGTTGCAGGACGTCCTCCGTAAGTTGTCATAATTACTGTGTAAGTCTATGGAAGGGGTGAGAACCATGAGCCTCCTAGGTTTTGTATTGTAGTCAATGTACCCAGAAGAGGACGGAAACCAGCTGTCCTCCGGCTACACGATGGTGCTACCCTACAGAGTGCTGTTGAGGCAAATGTAGACCTTCATTGAAAAACAGTTTATTTTAATCAATTATTTGGCAACGTGAATATACTTAGTATGTGTTTATCTAAAAGGATTTTGAAATTCACGGAGAATGATGGTTCTCCCCTTCCTCCTCTGAGGAGCCTCTGCTGGAGTATAGGGTGTGTCCAAAACATTATTTGTGTATGAGTAAAGACCTTAACTTTTAAAAGTAATATGTTCACTGGACAGTTACTTTAAGATCAACCTTCTCCAATCAATGGTGTTTAAAACAGTGTTTTTATACTGACCGTCCAGGGGAGTTTTTTTCCAATTACACAGTCCTTTGGTGTGGCGTAACTGTCATCGGGCTGCAGCCACAGACTTGAGTTAACTAATTATGCCCACTTCACCCTGTAATGGGTGTGTTAAAATGCATGAGAAATTCCATCTAAAAGCCCCAGTAAACATTGTCTCAGCTACATCCTGTGACATCCACTCATGGGATCATTTCCCTTATTCCCCCTCCCAATTACAAAAGTCACTCTTTTAGCTAGCTACATTACTTACTGTAGTTCCAATGGCTCAGTGGTTTAGAGCTAGAGTATGGTGTTGTTTACATCAGGGTTGTGGGCTTGTCTAACAACTACAGTACTTTAAAACCATTTGAAAATAATTACAGTAAAGGAAATCTACAGTAATATTATTTAGGAAGAGGTACTATTAGACGTTTCACTCCAAATCTCAGTCTTGTTGCTACACTGCTTTTCTCTCTTTTCACATTCCAGGTGCTGTAACCTCACTGAGGACAGTTTGGAACACAACTAATCATTTTGGATGTAGTTACTCTGTTCAGGAAAACATTTTTGGTGTTGCTTGAGGCCATATGGTTTCATCTGTTTGACCTTAGTTTACACCTGCCTTCATTGTGTTGGGTGCATTTGGGCAGATCTCTGTGTTTTGCTGGACCCCTCCTTTAGAAAGACAGTGAAGTGAGGCTTCAATGCTGTCTTCTTCTGAGAGATGCCTCTTTAACAAGCTCTCTAGTGAGCCTCAGAGCTATCCTGCTTCTTCACTCTACATCCGCCCAGTACATACTGACAGGATCTCAATACAATTCTGTCTTCCACACAAGACGTAAGACACACACACACACTCCTCTGCTGTAAGTAGCCTGCCATTCTCAGTCACCCACTCCAACCCCAACTCTCCTACAGGTACATATTATATTAACATTGAAACATGTTACAGTGCAGTGTTTTATGCTAATTAGTATGATATGTACTACTCATAAATCTTGGGGTGGTTTTGCTAAATGATTACCATTCTTTCTACAGACGTACAGTGGGGTCCGCAATTATTGGATTCCTTGATAAAGATGAGCAAAAAAGACTAAAAGAAGTACAATACAAATACTGAGCTATATGCAACTAATACAATTACTCAGAGAAAAAAAACAAATCTAAATTCCAACCACAGGTTTTCAATGGGGTTCAAGTCCGTAGACTGAGATGGCCATTGCAAAATGTTACATCAGCTGATGTCACAAAGTGCTGTACAGAAACCCAGCCTAAATGATCAATTTCTTTGTGGATTTTGATGTGTGCTTAGGGTAAATGGGGGAGAATCTCAATTGTCAGAGGGGAGAGACTTCTGTCTTTCTCATCCAATGGGTTTTGAGAAGGAGATGAGGAGAAAGGAAGCGAGTAGTATGTAATTGAGATCTTCCCTGGATAAGTAGAAAAACAAACTAAATCTCAAAATCTCACACTATCCCTTTAACAAGGGCCCCAGGACCAGTGGAAGTAAAATAGCCCCATAACATCAAAGATCCACCAGTATATTTTACAGTAGGTATGAGGTATTTTCTGCATATGCATTATTCTTTCGAAGGCCAAACCCACCATTGGTGTGCATGGTCAACGAGCTCTATTTTCCTCTGACAATAGTACTGCCTGGAGTTTGCTAAACAGCATTGGCACTTGAATTGGAATCGGTGCTATGATCATATGACACGAAAATAGAGGTCCTCACACCTACTGTAAAATATGATGGTGGATCTTTGATGTTATGGGGCTACTTGGCTTCCACTGGTCCTGTGGCCATTGTTAAGGTCAATGGCATCATTAACTTTACCAAGTATCTGGACATTTTAGCCCAAAACTTGGTTGCCTCTGCCAGGAGGCTCAAACTTGGCACAGGTGAATTGTCCAGCAAGACAATAACCCCAAGCACAGATCAATTGACCACAAAATCAATATTTTGCAATGGTCATCTCAGTCTCTGGACTCCAACCCCATTGAAAACATGTGGTTTGAATTGAAAGAACACATCCCTCCCAATGTGTTCTCCAATCTCATAAAAACAGTTGATAAAAAGGCTCAGTCTCGTTATTCTCGCAGGGGGAGGATTCTGGAATATTGAAACCAGAGGATCCAATCATTTTGACCCTTATCATTTTTTGATTTCAAAAATATATATTTGTAAAAAATAATATTTCTCTGAGCAATTGTATTAGTATAAATAGTTTTTTTAAGCTAACAATATAGCTCAGTATTTGTATTATTTAATTCATACAGTCTTTTTTGCTCATCTTTATCAACGTAACCAGTAATTCCGGACTCCACTAATAGGATTTACATTAGCATTAGCAGAGTTACTGGCTTGACATTTTATCCAGTGAATAAGCCTGTGGAGTTAATTCATGGATGATGGGGATAGAGAGTTAGTCTGCCGATTGCTACATCTCTCTGTAGATGAATCAAAAAGCTATTATTTTGTTGCCAAACCTGAATGAATAGCATCTGGCAGCAGGTGGCAATGTTAATTTAGTAAGGGGACATGGTCAGCGGAAACTGTCCTTGCTTTGATTCTGGCTCGATGAATAGAGAGAAACATTAGAGACACCCCTATAGGAGTCGTGCTATGACTAATTGTCCTGTTATACAAAAACAGGACATTTAGAGTATTTTGTCATATTAATGTTATTAACATGGGGAACATTGCAGATGTAGTAGGCCATTCAAGTCAAGATTATGGGGATTTTTCCCACGCTCACAAGGTGCGCTATAAATAGTACATTTTAATTGTACACTGATTGATTCATCATCGACTGGAGCTTCAATCTTCCATCTAGGCTGATCTGAATCTCAAGAGTTGCCTTAATAAGGTTTAAATACCTCATGCGGTCTTATCCTTGATTTAGACTAAGTAGAGGAGAATGACATTTGGGATAAGTATGATGTTTTTTTATTCGTAATGGCAATGCACACACCTAAAACATTACTCAGGCAACAGATGACATTGATTAAATGCACAGGCTGGAAGGATTTGACGGCAGCCCCGGCTTTACTCATACATACACTGTGTATTCTCATACAAATACCAAAGTATTCCATCATAGTGCAACTATTGAGCCACAAATAATTCTGTTAACATTCACAAACACGCTATCAGCTCACGATCTGCCCATGTCAGCACAGACAAGTGAGTTTGTTTTATTTATTTATAGGGGACAATGCACATTAATCAACATCAATATTACAATAATGCAACATCCATGTAAATGTGCCGGGTTTAGCCAAAAGATCATTTGCACCCGTAGTCCCAAGGCAGCTAAGGACATTTACACAACCACAATACAACTACTCACTAAAACAATACAAAATACAAATATATTACATCCAATAATATAACATATAATTCTAACGACAACAACAACACTATCATTACTGTCGTCTTACATATGAGGTGTCAGGTTTTGGCCAAGACTGTTCGGGTTTTGGTCACTAGATGTCCCCATTGCACCTTTTTTTGTACCTTTTGTTTTTCTTGCTCTAATTATTGTTTGCACCTGTAGGTCATTCCCTTGTTAGTATTTATACACTGTGTGTTCCTCAGTTCCTTGCTCAGTGTTTGTAAGTTAGCACCCAGCCCCAGCCCAAGCCTTGTTTTATTCAGATATTTCTCTTGTTGGATTTTCCAGAGGTTCTCTGGTTTAGTTCTTGTGTATTATTTGAGTAGTCTTTTGAGGTTTGTTTTTCCCTGCTGTTTTTTACCACTTTGTGGAGTTTCTTTTGTATTTTGGAGGATTTCCATTTTGTGCCTTTTGGCTCTATTTTTGGACATTGTGGATTTAGTTTCTTTGCCTGAAGATTTTGTTCTTTAATTAAACCACCATCTCTAGTACTGCTGTGTCTGCCTCATCTTCTGGGTTCTGACGATTATTAGTGACTGTTTCTCGCACCGGGTCCTGACATGAGGAACCACAGAACTCATGTGTACAGGTTTGGATAGATTTTAGCCATGTTTTCAATTCAAATGTAAAAGTACAATAATCAGTGCAGCTTCTCAAGTCCATGGGCATTGTATTCCAATATATTGTAGCTCTAACAGAGAAGACCGATTGGCCCATGTTACTGTGTCGAAAAGAGACAACGCAGTCCCCTCTAGTTACTGCCCTTGTTATCCTGAAGGTGTTTTCCTTGAGCATAATATGCCGGCATAGGGGTGGAGGGGCAGACCATGCAGGATCTTAAAGACAAGGCTTGCATCTACAGTACATACTGCTTTAAACTATCCAGACTAAATAAATGATGTTTGTAAATGATGTAATGGTGGTAACTGTTTGGTTTGTTATCAAAAATCTTAAGTCTTTGTTTGTAAAGTGATTCAATTGGTTTCAGAATAGTAGCTCCTGCTTATGACCAGCATGTGAGGGAATATCTCAGATGTGAGAAGATCACAGCATGCATATATAGTTTGTCGGCCTCCAGGGGAAGGAAAGGTCTTAGAAACCTAAAGTTGGATAATCCAAACTTAACTGTATTGACCATCTTCTTCACATGTTTTTTAAATGTCAAGTTGGAGTCCAAAATGACACCAGATACCTGAAGTTAGACACAACTTTCAGATTCTCCCCATGAACAAGAACAGCTCGTTGGGAAGAATCAATGGATTTCTTAGAGAAGTACATACAAACAGTATTGTGTATATTTAAATGCAGGCAAGAATTAGTCATCCATTTAGAAACATGTACCATAGCTTCAGTTAACTTATTAATAGCCAATTGTCTATTTTTTGAGGGGACATACAGAACTGTATTGTTAGCATTGTCAGCATGTTAACTTGTGGGCAAGCAAGTGGGTGATCATTTATATACAGTAGATGGTAAACAGAAGGGGGCCTAATATTGACCCTTGTGGGACCCCAATGTTATAGTAAAGAGAGTCCGACTGAGTGTCCCCCAAACAAACCCTTTGACTTCTGTTTGTCCACAATGAAATAGGGTGCAGGCCAGGCAGCAGGCTGTTAGCCAACCTGCCAGCTTAGTGGAGTCTGCCACTAGCATAGTCAGTGTAGTCAGCTCAGCCATCCCCATTGAGACTGTGTCTGTGCCTAGACCTAGGTTGGGCAAAACTAAACATGGCGGTGTTCGCCTTAGCAATCTCATTAGGATAAAGACCTCCTCCATTCCTGCCATTATTAAAAGAGATCGTGATACCTCACATCTCAAAATAGGGTTACTTAATGTTAGATCCCTCACTTCAAAGGCAGTTATAGTCAATGAACTAATCACTGATCACAATCTTGATGTGATTGGCCTGACTGAAACATGGCTTAAGCCTGATGAATTTACTGTGTTAAATGAGGCCTCACCTCCTGGTTACATTAGTGACCATATCCCCCGTGCATCCCGCAAAGGCGGAGGTGTTGCTAACATTTACGATAGCAAATTTCAATTTACAAAAAAGAAAATGACGTTTTCGTCTTTTGAGCTTCTAGTCATGAAATCTATGCAGCCTACTCAATCACTTTTTATAGCTACTGTTTACAGGCCTCCTGGGCCATATACAGCGTTCCTCTCTGAGTTCCCTGAATTCCTATCGGACCTTGTAGTCAAAGCAGATAATATTCTAATTTTTGGTAATTTTAATATTCATATGGAAAAGTCCACAGACCCACTCCAAAAGGCTTTCGGAGCCATCATCGACTCAGTGGGTTTTGTCCAACATGTCTCTGGACCTACTCACTGCCACAGTCATACTCTGGACCTAGTTTTGTCCCATGGAATAAATGTAGATCTTAATGTTTTTCCTCATAATCCTGGACTATCGGACCACCATTTTATTACGTTTGCAATCGCAACAAATAATCTGCTCAGACTCCAACCAAGGAGCATAAAAAGTCGTGTTATAAATTCCCAGACAACACAAAAATTCCTTGATGCCCTTCCAGACTCCTTCTGCCTACCCAAGGACATCAGAGGACAAAAATCAGTTAACCACCTAACTGAGGAACTCAATTTAACCTTGCGCAATACCCTAGATGCAGTTGCACCCCTAAAAACGAAAAACATTTGTCATAAGAAACTAGCTCCCTGGTATACAGAAAATACCCGAGCTCTGAAGCAAGCTTCCAGAAAATTGGAACGGAAATGGCGCCACACCAAACTGGAAGTCTTCCGACTAGCTTGGAAAGACAGTACCGTGCAGTATCGAAGAGCCCTCACTGCTGCTCGATCATCCTACTTTTCCAACTTAATTGAGGAAAATAAGAACAATCCAAAATTTATTTTTGATACTGTTGCAAAGCTAACAAAAAAGCAGCATTCCCCAAGAGAGGATGGCTTTCACTTCAGCAGTAATAAATTCATGAACTTCTTTGAGGAAAAGATCATGATCATTAGAAAGCAAATTACGGACTCCTCTTTAAATCTGCGTATTCCTCCAGGGCTTAGCTGTCCTGGATCTGCACAGCTCTGCCAGGGCCCGGGATCGGGAGAGACACTTAAGTGTTTTGTACTATATCTCTTGACACAATGATGAAAATAATCATGGCCTCTAAACCTTCAAGCTGCATACTGGATCCTATTCCTACTAAACTACTGAAAGAGCTGCTTCCTGTGCTTGGCCCTCCTATGTTGAACATAATAAACGGCTCTCTATCCACCGGATGTGTACCAAACTCACGGAAAATATAAAAAACTATCGGCCTATATCGAATCTTCCATTCCTCTCAAAATTTTTAGAAAAAGCTGTTGCGCAGCAACTCACTGCCTTCCTGAAGACAAACAATGTATACGAAATGCTTCAGTCTGGTTTTAGACCCCATCATAGCACTGAGACTGCACTTGTGAAGGTGGTAAATGACCTTTTAATGGCGTCAGACCGAGGCTCTGCATCTGTCCTCGTGCTACTAGACCTTAGTGCTGCCTTTGACACCATCAATCACCACATTCTTTTGGAGAGACTGGAAACCCAAATTGGTCTACACGGACAAGTTCTGGCCTGGTTTAGATCTTATCTGTCGGAAAGATATCAGTTTGTCTCTGTGAATGGTTTGTCCTCTGACAAATCAACTGTACATTTCGGTGTTCCTCAAGGTTCCGTTTTAGGACCACTATTGTTTTCACTATATATTTTACCTCTTGGGGATGTTATTCGAAAACATAATGTTAACTTTCACTGCTATGCGGATGACACACAGCTGTACATTTCAATGAAACATGGTGAAGCCCCAAAATTGCCCTCGCTAGAAGCCTGTGTTTCAGACATAAGGAAGTGGATGGCTGAAAACGTTCTACTTTTAAAATCGGACAAAACAGAGATGCTTGTTCTACGTCCCAAGAAACAAAGAGATCTTCTGTTAAATCTGACAATTAATCTTAATGGTTGTAAAGTCGTCTCAAATAAAACTGTGAAGGACCTCGGCGTTACTCTTGACCCTGATCTCTCTTTTGACGAACATATCAAGACTGTTTCAAGGACAGCTTTTTTCCATCTACGTAACATTGCAAAAATCAGAAATTTTCTGTCCAAAAATGATGCAGAAAAATTAATCCATGCATTTGTTACTTCTAGGTTAGACTACTGCAATGCTCTACTTTCCGGCTACCCGCACTAAATAAACTTCAGTTAGTGCTAAATACGGCTGCTAAAATCCTGACTAGAACCAAGAAATTTGATCATATTACTCCAGTGCTAGCTTCCCTACACTGGCTTCCTGTTAAGGCAAGGTCTGATTTCAAGGTTTTACTGTTAACCTATAAAGCGTTACATGGGCTTGCTCCTACCTATCTTTCCGAGTTGGTCCTGCCGTACATACCTACACGTACGCTACGGTCACAAGACGCAGGCCTCCTAATTGTCCCTAGAATTTCTAAGCAAACAGCTGGAGGCAGGGCTTTCTCCTATAGATCTCCATTTTTATGGAATGGTCTGCCTACCCATGTGAGAGACGCAGACTCGGTCTCAACCTTTAAGTCTTTACTGAAGACTTATCTCTTCAGTAGGTCATATGATTGAGTGTAGTCTGGCCCAGGAGTGTGAAGGTGAACGGAAAGGCTCTGGAGCAACGAACCGCCCTTGCTGTCTCTGCCTGGCCGGTTCCCCTCCACTGGGATTCTCTACCTCTAACCCTATTACAGGGGCTGAGTCACTGGCTTACTGGTGCTCTTTCATGCCGTCCCTAGGAGGGGTGCGTCACTTGAGTGGGTTGAGTTACTGACGTGATCTTCCTGTCTGGGTTGGCGCCCCCCCTTGGTTTGTGCTGTGGTGGAGATCTTTGGGGGCTATACTCGGCCTTGTCTCAGGATTGTAAGTTGGTGGTTGAAGATATCCCTCTAGTGGTGCGGGGGCTGTGCTTTGGCAAAGTGGGTGGGGTTATATCCTTCCTGTTTGGCCCTGTCCGGGGGTATCATCGGATGGGGCCACAGTGTCTCCTGACCCCTCCTGTCTCAGCCTCCAGTATTTATGCTGCAGTAGTTTGTGTCGGGGGGCTAGGGCCAGTTGGTTATATCTGGAGTACTTCTCCTGTCTTATCCAGTGTCCTGTGTGAATTTAAGTATGCTCTCTCTAATTCTCTCCTTCTCTCTTTCTTTCTCTCTCTCGGAGGACCTGAGCCCTAGGACCATACGTCAGGACTACTGGGCATGATGACTCCTTGCTATCCCAGTTTCAACTGTTCTGCCTGCGGTTATGGAACCCCTACCTGTCCCAGACCTGCTGTTTTCAACTCTTAATTATCGGCTATGAAAAGCCAACTGACATTTATTCCTGATTATTATTTGACCATGCTTGTCATTTATGAACATTTTGAACATCTTGGCCATGTTCTGTTATAATCTCCACCCGGCACAGCCAGAAGAGGACTGGCCACCCCTCATAGCCTGGTTCCTCTCTAGGTTTCTTCCTAGGTTTTGGCCTTTCTAGGGAGTTTTTCCTAGCCACCGTGCTTCTACACCTGCATTGCTTGCTGTTTGGGGTTTTAGGCTGGGTTTCTGTACAGCACTTCGAGATATTAGCTGATGTACGAAGGGCTATATAAAATAAACTTGATTGATTGATTGAATGAATACATCCAACTAATGACTTCAGTGGACACATTAAGGGAGGATATTTTGGATAGGAAGAGCCTCATGATTCACTGTATCAAAGGCCTTTCCAAGATCCAAAAAGACTGCGCCGACTTCACCACCTATGTCCAGTTTAGATTTAATGCATTCCAGAAAATAGCAATTGGCTGTTTCGGTTCTGAATCCAAAATTGCATTTGATGTATGGAATTTCCCTGAATGAGGTGATCAGTCAGATGATCAGCCACCCATCTTGCAGCTGCTTTTGCTAGCACTGGAAGAATGCTTATAGGTCTGTAATTTTCCACCAGTGTTGGGTCACCAGATTTTAAAACAGGTATCACTGCAGCAGACTTCCAAGCATTGGGGAAGAACCCATATTTGATGGACAGATTAACTAGATGTACAATAGGGGCAATCAGAGAATATTTGTGTCTCTTCGGGAATACAGTGTTTAGACCAAATACATATTCTGTTTTAGAGCTCCTGGAGAAGCTAATAATACTGTCCACTGCTGACGCTGAAATTTCAGGAATTGTGAATAATGGTTTATTATTACTATCTATGGGAGTGAGAACTGTGGTCTTGGTTGAAAATCTTTGAGCCAGGTCCCTGACAGAGTCAACAAAAAAATTGTTAAAGGTGGTGGATATGAAATTGGAGTTTTGCATTAGAATCCCATTAACCTTTAATTCAGGATGTTCTTTGGACTTTTCAGCTCCTCTCCCTGTTAGTTTGAAATTTTCCCACTTTGCCATTTCCTTTTGCTTCATTGATCACTCTAAGAAAGAACTCTGCTTTTGCATTTTTTATATGCCTAACCACCTTAGTTCTCAGTGATGCAAATATACGTCTGTCACCATTCTTACCAGACGTCAAGGCTGTTTTCAAGTAAAAATCCTGTTCTCTCATCTGCCTCCAGAGGTCCTCGTTGAGCCATGGTGGAGAGGTTTTCCGTCTTGGCTTTGAAATTTCCTACTAAAAGAGGTATCCACTTTGTCAATAGCTGACAGAAATGTTCTGTATCCAGACTCTAGGTCGTCATTGCTTAACAGCTCAGACCAGTCAATTTGACTTATAGGTGCATCGTAGTTACTCTGCTCACTTTTCTGGATTTTTTTTATCGTACTGTTGCACATTAATATGGTTCTTAAATCTCTTTTTAGTGAGCTTTCTAACCACCAATGTAATATTGTGGTCAGATATGCCAATTAGTAAGTTACTGGACATAATTATTCAATAAAGGTTTGTTAGTAAACACCAGATCAATTTGAGTCTTGGATGACTGTGTTACTCTGGTTGGACCTTGTATTATTTGAGTCAGGTTGAAATAATCTGTGATCACTTTGAGTTTTTCCCTGCAAGTTTTGTTTTCCCAGTATATATTGAAACCCAGAAAGGTCATAGTTCTAGCCATCACTCTGGTTGTAATTCCAATAGCGTCCACAAGATGGCAGCAGTGTATGTGCAAAGTTTCAGATGGATAACTTGAAGTATGAGTGAACTACAATACTTTTAGTGTGAAGTCCACAGGTACATTTGGGCAAATCGTGAAGGAGACATTTGCATTCATGTTACATTTTTCTGCAAGAATATTGTCAAATCTGTATACTTGGACTTTGATTTAGCTTTCCAAGTATTAGTAGCCATATTATAAGTTCAACATTTGCAAAACAACCAGTTTTCATAACTTCATAACTCTGAATATCCTTATTATTTTTGTCCAAAATGAAAAGGCATGCTGTCGTACAAGGTTAGAAGCTACTTTTTACGACATATACATGGTTTCCGGATACTCCCGTAAAGCCCAGCTCATTAGCTATCTAGCTAGCTTTGTTTGACCTCGATTGGTGCTTATTTGGCAAAGATACAGTCGTTCAAGTGATGACCGTCCGCATCAACGGCGTGCCATGAAGGCGTCGCTCTCTGACCAAATATGGTGTCCTATTGGATATACTACACCCCTAATGATATAGTGAAGTCTTGCTACCTTCTAGGATCTCTGAAGAATACATACAAACATGATTTGACTGGTTGAAACAGCGTTTAGGGTGAGATTCTCACAGATTCCTTTCTTTGCAAATTGAACGAGTGGAAATCCAAAATCGATCGTGCATGTAATATGGACCTTTTTAGGATATGAAAAAGGATTTTATCTAACAAAACAACACTTCATGTTATCTCTGGGACCCTTTGTATGATAAATCAGAGCAAGATTTCAGAATGTAAGTACACATTTCACCTTCAGAGGTGAATGTATCTAACCTATCACAGTGAAAAAGTGTTTTGTTGTTAGGAGCTCTCCTCAAACAATAGCATGGCATTTTTTTGCAGTAATAGCTACTGTAAATTGGACTGTGCAGTTATATTAACAATAATTTAAGCTTTCAGCCAATATAAGACACTTACAGTGGGGAGAACAAGTATTTGATACACTGCCGATTTTGAAGGTTTTCCTACTTACAAAGCATGTAGAGGTCTGTAATTTTTATCATAGGTACACTTCAACTGTGAGAGACGGAATCTAAAACAAAAATCCAGAAAATCACATTGTATGATTTTTAAGTAATTAAATTGCATTTTATTGCGTGACATAAGTATTTGATCACCTACCAACCAGTAAGAATTCCGGCTCTCACAGACCTGTTCGTTTTTCTTTTAGAAGCCCTCCTGTTCTCCACTCATTACCTGTATTAACTGCACCTGTTTGAACTTGTTACCTGTATAAAAGACACCTGTACACACTCAATCAAACAGACTCCAATCTCTCCACAATGGCCAAGACCAGAGAGCTGTGTAAGGACATCAGGGATAAAATTGTAGACCTGCACAAGGCTGGGATGGGCTACAGGACAATAGGCAAGCAGCTTGGTGAGAAGGCAACAACTGTTGGCGCAATTATTAGAAAATGGAAGATGTTCAAGATGACTGTCAATCACCCTCGGTCTGGGGCTCCATGCAAGATCTCACCTCGTGGGGCATCAATGATCATAAGGAAGGTGAGGGATCAGCCCAGAACTACACGGCAGGACCTGGTCAATGACCTGAAGAGAGCTGGGACCACAGTCTCAAAGAAAACCATTAGTAACACACTACGCTGTCATGGATTGAAATCCTGCAGCGCACGCAAGGTCCCCCTGCTCAAGCCAGCGCATGTCCAGGCCCGTCTGAAGTTTGCCAATGACCATCTGGATGATCCAGAGGAGGAATGGGAGAAGGTCATGTGGTCTGATGAGACAAAAATAGAGCTTTTTGGTCTAAACTCCACTCGCCGTGTTTGGAGGAAGAAGAAGGTTGAGTACAACCCCAAGAACACCCTCCCAACCGTGAAGCATGGAGGTGGAAACATAATTCTTTGGGGATGCTTTTCTGCAAAGGGGACAGGACGACTGCACCGTATTGAGGGGAGGATGGATGGGGCCATGTATCGCGAGATCTTGGCCAAAAACCTCCTTCCCTCAGTAAGAGCATTGAAGATGGGTCGTGGCTGGATCTTCCAGCATGACAACGACCCGAAACACACAGCCAGGGCAACTAAGGAGTGGCTCCGTAAGAAGCATCTCAAGGTCCTGGAGTGGCCTAGCCAGTCTCCAGACCTGAACCCAATAGAAAATCTTTGGAGGGAGCTGAACGTCCGTATTGCCCACCGACAGCCCCGAAACCTGAAGGATCTGGAGAAGGTATGTATGGAGGAGTGGGCCAAAATCCCTGCTGCAGTGTGTGCAAACCTGGTCAATAACTACAGGAAACGTATGATCTTTGTAATTGCAAACAAAGGTTTCTGTACCAAATATTAAGTTCTGCTTTTCTGATGTATCAAATACTTATGTCATGCAATAAAATGCAAATTAATTACTTAAAAATCATACAATGTGATTTTCTGGATTTTTGTTTTAGATTCCGTCTCTCACAGTTGAAGTGTACCTATGATAAAAATTACAGACCTCTACATGCTTTTTAAGTAGGAAAACCTTCAAAATCGGCAGTGTATCAAATACTTGTTCTCCCCACTGTATATGTGTCACGTTCCTGACCTTATTTCCTTTGTTTAGTATGTGTTTAGTTGGTCAGGACGTGAGCTGGGTGGGCATTCTATGTTATGTGTTTCTATGTTGGGTTGTCAACGAGCCTGATATGGTTCTCAATCAGGGGCAGGTGTTTTACGTTTCCTCTGATTGAGAACCATATTAAGGTAGGCTGTTCTCACTGTTTGTTTGTGGGTGATTGTTGCCGTGTCTGTGTTTGTGCGCCACACAGTACTGTTTTCGTTCGTTCGTTTGTTCACGTCGTTTATTTGTTTTTTATTTTGTCAAGTGTGTTTTTTGTCTTCGTTGCTTTAATTAAAAGATATGTATTCAACCCACGCTGCGTTTTGGTCCGATCCATGCTCCTCTTCAGACGAGGAGGAAGACGAGCGTTACAATATGTACCGACATTTTGTTGTTTCTCTAAAATCTGTGATCTTGACATTACGTGCTGCATGATTTACAACTGTCCCGTTGACGGAACGTCGATCCTTTTAAGCATGGAATTTAGATGGTCATAAAACGCGATATCCGATGTTGGTGGTCGATATAATCCAATAATAGTGAGAGACATATGAGGGGAGAGGAAGACATTCAGCCCCATACATTCAATGTCATTGGCATGTTTCCATATGATACGATTGTATTTAAAGTAATCTTTCATGTACATAAGCAATCCACCCCCTCTGCCCTCTTCCCTGTCCCTCCTGAATATGGAATATCCAGGGACATTAAAGCAGAAATAGGAGAAGATTTCTTCAACCATGTCTCAGAGAAACAGGGAAAAAATTTAGATTAGAGTCATTCAATAAATGTTGCACCTGTTCACTCTTAGAAATAATGCTATGAATATTCAGATGACCTCCCAATATACCTTGAAACCAGGGTCCCAGAGCATTTTAGCCTGATTAACGGTATGAAAAAGTTTCATGGTACAATGTTTTCTAATACCTGGGTATTAGGGAACTGAGTTTCTGTCTCGAAGGCGGGTTTTGTTCAGGACATGTATCAAGTGTTGGCATTAAAATGACATTATCAGCAGATTGCTCATCCTCTTGAAAAGCAATGTTAGCGACAGAAGTTATGCTCACATACACAGCATTTCCTTCTCTGAACCAGATAATATAGGTTACTCAAATATATATTATTTCAATCCTTCATCAATGATTTCGGTCTGGATGGCTAATTAGTGGGATTATATTGAGGAAAAGCCGTATTTTCCTACAGCCTTACTTGTAATGCCTTTTCCCTGTATGCTAGCATTGAGACGAAGGGCCCAATTTTGTTCGATCAGGTGAGGTGTAGATGCATAAAATATTACTTCACAAGATATCCCTTGCTTGGTGCTAGGCTTTTGACTGCACTAGAGGTGAAAACTAACACACACATTGGATATATGCAGTAAAGGATGAAAGACAGTTTTGTGAGGGAGTGTCGTGTAAGGGCTATGCATCCCCCTGCCTGCTCCCAAGCTTCCATGACCAATACCATAGAGGCTGGAAAACCAGCCTGTGTAGCCTTGATAAATGCTCTCAGGGAAAAGCTGTCCCTGCTCCTGTCTGCCTGACAGTAGCTGCCATTTACTGCCTCCACATCAACACTGCAAGCAATTTGAAGGGCTATCATCATCTTTTCTTTTGTCCATGTCACTGTCGAGGAGAGAGCGAAACCGAGAGAGAATGGAATTTAATATTATACAGCGCTAGGGATCTAAGCTAAGCTAAAGATCCCTGTGCATGATAGGCTACGCAATAAGCCATTTCATCAATATACTGCTGCCATCATATGCAGTCAATATCTTGGTTGCTCCCTAGTGTATGTGTATATATATATATATATGTATATAAATATAGCCTCTCATATACACACAGTAAATGTCAAAGATGACATGCATTTCCAACCATGCCTGTTCATGTTAATGATCAATTGGCTTTTTGATCTCTTTGTCTTCAAATGGATCGTGTGTGTGAGGCTCCAGCTGTTGGTTGTCAGACAGCATGTTAGAGAGAGAATACACAGGAATACCAGCCCTGTTTTAACCAATCTATGATATCATATCAAATCGAGCTTTATTTATACAGCACATTTCAGACATGAAATGCAATGCAATGTCCTTCATATTCACAGACATTTTGGATGATTGTACTATATGCATGACTGTAAGTCGCTTTGGATAAAAGTGTCTGCTAAATGGCATATATACAGTATTATTATATTATATGTTACTTTAAATTAATTATGTATACCCATCATTAGATACATAGATCCATCTATGAATTTAAGTGTCTCTCCAGTTCTTCAGCCCGGGCATCATGCACCCCAAACATCTTAGGGGGCACAAATTATGTGAGGATGGTTAAAGGATGGTCTGGAGGGGGGCTAGTTGGAGAATTTTGCATTTTACAAACACCTGAAATACCTTTTTACTGAAATCTAGAGCCATAATCATTATGCTTAATTCTAGGTCAAAAATATGTTTATTTTTCTGCATATCTCAGTATAACTCTTGACCTGTCTAAATCAAATCAAATTCTATTTTTATTTGTCCCATGCGCCGAATACAACAGGTGTAGATCTTATAGTGAAATGCTACTTACAAGCCCTTATCAACAATGCTTTAAGAAGTTAAGAAAAAAGAAAGAAGTATTAAGTAAAAAAAATAAAAAATAAAAGTAACAAATAATTAAACAGCAGCAGTAAAATAACAAGCGAGGCTATACAGTGAGGGAAAAAAGTATTTGATCCCCTGCTGATTTTGTACGTTTGCCCACTGACAAAGAAATGATCAGTCTGTAATTTTAATGGTAGGTTTATTTGAACAGTGAGAGACAGAATATCAACAAAAATATCCAGAAAAACGCATGTCAAAAATGTTATGAATTGATTTGCATTTTAATGAGGGAAATAAGTATTTGACCCCTCTGCAAAACATGACTTAGTACTTGGTGGCAAAACCCTTGTTGGCAATCACAGAGGTCAGACGTTTCTTGTAGTTGGCCACCAGGTTTGCACACATCTCAGGAGGGATTTTGTCCCACTCCTCTTTGCAGATCTTCTTCAAGTCATTAAGGTTTCGAGGCTGACGTTTGGCAACTCAAACCTTCAGCTCCCTCCACAGATTTTCTATGGGATTAAGGTCTGGAGACTGGCTAGGCCACTCCAGGACCTTAATGTGCTTCTTCTTGAGCCACTCCTTTGTTGCCTTGGCCGTGTGTTTTGGGTCATTGTCATGCTGGAATACCCATCCACGACCCATTTTCAATACCCTGGCTGAGGGAAGGAGGTTTTCACCCAAGATTTGACGGTACATGGCCCCGTCCATCGTCCCTTTGATGCGGTGAAGTTGTCCTGTCCCTTTAGCAGAAAAACACCCCCAAAGCATAATGTTTCCACCTCCATGTTTGACGGTGGGGATGGTTTCTTGGGGTCATAGGCAGCATTCCTCCTCCTCCAAACACGGCAAGTTGGGTTGATGCCAAAGAACTCCATTTTGGTCTCATCTGATCACAACACGTTCACCCAGTTGTCCTCTGAATCATTCAGATGTTCATTGGCAAACTTCAGACGGGCATGTATATGTGCTTTCTTGAGCAGGGGGACCTTGCGGGCGCTGCAGGATTTCAGTCCTTCACGGCATAGTGTGTTACCAATTGTTTTCTTGATGACTATGGTCCCAGCTGCCTTGAGATCATTGACAAGATCCTCCTGTGTAGTTCTGGGCTGATTCCTCACCGTTCTCATGATCATTGCAACTCCACGAGGTGAGATCTTGCATGGAGCCCCAGGCTGAGGGAGATTGACAGGTCTTTTGTGTTTCTTCCATTTGCGAATAATCACAGAAACTGTTGTCACCTTCTCACCAAGCTGCTTGGCGATGGTCTTGTAGCCCATTCCAGCCTTGTGTAGGTCTACAATCTTGTCCCTGACATCCTTGGAGAGCTCTTTGGTCTTGGCCATGGTGGAGAGTTTGGAATCTGATTGATTGATTGCTTCTGTGGACAGGTATCTTTTATACAGGTAAGAAACTGAGATTAGGAGCACTCCCTTTAAGAGTGTGCTCCTAATCTCCGTTCGTTACCTGTATGAAAGACACCTGGGAGCCAGAAATCTTTTTGATTGAGAAGGGGTCAAATACTTATTTCCCTCATTAAAATGCAAATCAATTTATAACATTTTTGACATGCATTTTTCTGGATATTTTTGTTGTTATTCTGTCTCTCACTGTTCAAATAAACCTACCATTAAAATTATAGACTGATAATTTCTTTGTCAGTGGGCAAACGTACAAAATCAGCAGGGGATCAAATACTTTTTTCCCTCACTGTATACAGGGAGCAGCGATTCAGCGTCAATGTGCGGGGGCACCGGTTAGTCGAGGTAATTGAGGTAATATGTACATGTAGGTAGAGTTAAAGTGAATATGCATAGATTATAAACAGAGTAGCAGCAGGGTAAAAGAGGGGTCTGGGTAGCCCTTTGATTAGCTGTTTGGGACCTTGACTTGGCGCTCCGGTATAGCTTGCCGTGCGGTAGCAAAGAGAACAGTCTATGACTAGGGTGGCTGGAGTCTTTGACAATTTTTTGGGCCTGCCTCTGACACTGCCTGATGTAAAGGTCCTGGATGGCAGGAAGCTTGAACCCAGTGATGTACTGGGCCATACGCACTACCCTCTGTAGTTCCTTGCGGTCGGAGGCCGAGCAGTTGCCATACCAGGCAGTGATGCAACCAGTCAGGATGCTCTCGATGGTGCAGCTGTAGAACCTTTTGAGGATCTGAGGACCCATGCCAAATCTTTTCAGTCTCCTGAGGGGAAATAGGCTTTTTCGTGCCCTCATCATGACTGTCTTAGTGTGTTTGGACCATGATAGTTTGTTGGGGATAAGGACACCATCCTTACTTGAAGCTCTCAACCTGCTCCATTACAGCCCCGTCTGTGGATCTACAGCAAATTGGAGTGGGTCTAGGGTTTCTGGGATAATAGTGTTGATGTGAGCCATGACCAGCCTTTCAAAGCACTTCATGGCTACAGACGTGAGTGCTACGGGTCGGTAGTCATTTAGGCAGGTTACCTTAGCGGGCTTTGTGAATGTTGACCTGTTTAAAGGTCTTACTCAAATCGGCTGCAGAGAGCGTGATCACACAGTCGTCCGGAACAGCTGATGCTCTCAAGCATGTTTCAGTGCTACTTGCCTCGAAGTGAGCATAGAAGTAATTTAGCTCGTCTGGTAGGTTCGTATCACTGGGCAGCTCGTGGCTGTGCTTCCCTTTGTAGTCTGTAATAGTTTGCAACCCCTGCCACATCCGACGAGTGGCGGAGCCGGTGTAGTACGATTCAATCTTAGTCCTGTATTGATGCTTTGCTTGTTTGATGGTTTGTCGGAGGCCATAGCGGAATTTCTTATAAGCTTCCAGGTTAGAGTCCCGCTCCCTGAAAGCGGCAGCTCTACCCTTTAGCTCAGTGCGGATGTTGCCTGTAATCCATGGCTTCTGGTTGGATTATGCATGTACGGTCACTGTGGGGACATCATCATTGATGCACTTATTGATGAAGCCAGTGACTGATGTGGTGTACTCCTCGATGCCTTTGGAAGAATCCCAGAACATATTCCAGTATGTGCTAGCAAAACAGTCCTGAAGCTTAGCATCTGCTTCATCTGACCACTTTCTTATTGACCGAGTCACTGGTGCTTCCTGCTTCAGTTTTTGCTTGTAAGCAGGAATCAGGAGGATATAATTATGGTCAGGTTTGCCAAATGGAGGGCGAGGGAGAGATTTGTACGCGTCTCTGTGAGTAAAGGTGGTCTAGAGGTTTTTTTACCTCTGGTTGCACATTTAATTGCACATGACTACCGACCCGTAGCACTCACGTCTGTAAGGCTGGTCATGGCTCACATCAACACTATTATCCCGACCCCCCTCAGCTCCCAGCTGTGCCCTGGACACCATTTGTGAATTGATCGCCCCCCATCTAGCTTCAGAGTTTGTTCTGTTAGGTGACCTAAACTGGGACATGCTTAACACCCCGGCAGTCCTACAATCTAAGCTAGATGCCCTCAATCTCACACAAATCATCAAGGAACCCACCAGGTACAACCCTAAATCCGTAAACATGGGCACCCTCATAGACATTATCCTGACCAACTTGCCCTCCAAATACACCTCTGCTGTCTTCAATCAGGATCTCAGCGATCACTGCCTCATTGCCTGTATCCGCTACGGGTCCGCGGTCAAACAACCACCCCTCATCACTGTCAAAAACGCTCCCTAAAACACTTCTGCGAGCAGGCCTTTCTAATTGACCTGGCCCGGGTATCCTGGAAGGATATTGACCTCATCCCGTCAGTTGAGGATGCCTGGTCATTCTTTAAAAGTAACTTCCTCACCATCTTAGATAAGCATGCCCCGTTCAAAAAATGCAGAACTAAGAACAGATATAGCCCTTGGTTCACTCCAGACCTGACTGCCCTCGACCAGCACAAAAACATCCTGTGGCGGACTGCAATAGCATCGAATAGTCCCCGCGATATGCAACTGTTCAGGGAAGTCAGGAACCAATACACGCAGTCAGTCAGGAAAGCAAAGGCTAGCTTTTTCAAGCAGAAATTTGCATCCTGTAGCTCTAACTCCAAAAAGTTCTGGGACACTGTAAAGTCCATGGAGAACAAGAGCACCTCCTCCCAGCTGCCCACTGCACTGAGGCTAGGTAATATGGTCACCACCGATAAATCCATGATAATCGAAAACTTCAACAAGCATTTCTCAACGGCTGGCCATGCCTTCCACCTGGCTTTTCCCCAGCTTCTCCTTTACCCAAATCCAGATAGCAGATGTTTTGAAAGAGTTGCAAAACCTGGACCCATACAAATCAGCTGGGCTTGACAATCTAGACCCTCTATTTCTGAAACTATCCGCCGCCATTGTCGCAACTCCTATTACCAGCCTGTTCAACCTCTCTTTCATATCGTCTGAGATCCCCAAGGATTGGAAAGCTGCCGCGGTCATCCCCCTCTTCAAAGGGGGAGACACCCTGGACCCAAACTGTTACAGACCTATATCCATCCTGCACTGCCTATCTAAGGTCTTCGAAAGCCAAGTTAATAAACAGATAACTGACCATCTCGAATCCCACCGTACCTTCTCCGCTGTGCAATCCGGTTTCCGAGCCGGTCACGGGTGCACCTCAGCCACGCTCAAGGTACTAAATGATATCATAACCACCATCGATAAAAGACAGTACTGTGCAGCCGTCTTCATCGACCTGGCCAAGGCTTTCGACTCTGTCATCCCCATATTCTTATTGGCAGACTCAGTAGCCTCGGTTTTTCTGATGACTGCCTTGCCTGGTTCACCAACTACTTTGCAGACAGAGTTCAGTGTGTCAAATCGGAGGGCATGTTGTCCGGTCCTCTGGCAGTCTCTATGGGGGTACCACAGGGTTCAATTCTCGAGCCGACTAGCATCACCACCCTGGACGGTTCCGACCTAGAATATGTGGACATCTATAAATACCTAGGTGTCTGGCTAGACTGTAAACTCTCCTTCCAGACTCATATTAAACATCTCCAATCCAAAATCAAATCAAGAAT
Organism: Salvelinus alpinus; assembly: GCF_045679555.1. NCBI lineage: Eukaryota > Metazoa > Chordata > Actinopteri > Salmoniformes > Salmonidae > Salvelinus > Salvelinus alpinus. The sequence goes on along the minus strand of NC_092115.1, from coordinate 33,667,835 downwards.
CGGCTTTCTATTTCGCAACCAAGCCTCCTTCACTCACGCCGCCAAACTTACCCTAGTAAAACTGACTATCCTACCGATCCTCGACTTCGGCGATGTCATCTACAAAATAGCTTCCAATAGTCTACTCAGCAAACTAGATGCAGTTTATAATAGTGCCATCCGTTTTGTTACTAAAACACCTTATACCACCCACCACTGCGACCTGTATGCTCTAGTCGGCTGGCCCTCGCTACATATTCGTCGCCAGACCCACTGGCTCCAGGTCATCTATAAGTCCATGCTAGGTAAAGCTCCACCTTATCTCAGTTCACTGGTCACAATAACAACACCCACCCGTAGCACGCTCTCCAGCAGGTATATCTCACTGATCATCCCAAAAGCCAACACCTCATTTGGCCGCCTTTCCTTCCAGTTCTCTGCTGCCTGTGACTGGAACGAATTGCAAAAATCGCTGAAGTTGGAGACTTTTATTTCCCTCACAAACTTTAAACATCTGCTATCTGAGCAGCTAACCGATCGCTGTAGCTGTACATAGTCCATCTGTAAACAGCCCACCCAATTTACCTACCTCATCCCCTTACTGTTTTTATTTATTTACTTTTCTGCTCTTTTGCACACCAGTATCTCTACTTGCACATGATCATCTGATGATTTATCACTCCAGTGTTAATCTGCTAAATTGTAATTATTCGCTCCTATGGCCTATTTATTGCCTACCTCCTCATGCCTTTTGCACACAATGTATATAGACTCACTTTTTCCCCCCTACTGTGTTATTGACTTGTTTATTGTTTACTCCATGTGTAACTCTGTGTTGTTGTCTGTTCACACTGCTATGCTTTATCTTGGCCAGGTCGCAGTTGTAAATGAGAACTTGTTCTCAACTAGCCTACCTGGTTAAATAAAGGTGAAATAAATAATAATGCTGATAGAAATGAGGTAAAACTGATTTGAGTTTCCCTGCATTAAAGTCCCCAGCGACTACGATTGCCGCCTCTGGATGAGCGTCTATGTCCTCCTGAATGGTGTTTTATTTTTTGTAAGAAACGAAATATTCTCTGCATCTTTGCTAAACTCTGGGTAAAATATTGAAGGGAACGTTGTAAGGAACGTGAGTCTTATTCAGTACATTTAGTAATTGCTTGCTTTTGTAAAGTCCATCAACCTTGCCAGCACGCATGCCAGCTAAGATAGTTAGACAAGCTCGCTACTCTAGCTTGATTGATTGCCTGAAATGGCATCTTATTAGCTTTGGGAGATCGGTAACCTGTCTGGGCGAGCGAAAGCCAACTTCATAAAATTGCTAGATAGCTAATAGTATTACAGAAAAAAAGAGGAAAAAATGAAAATAAAAACATTTTCAACAACTCAACGTTCATGATTCTCATTAGAAAACAGTCTAGGATTTGGTATATAAGTGCCATAGTTTAAAAAAAATATGATCATCATTGTTTTAAAACCATTACTTAATGGACAACTTCTTTAACAAACCAAGTGGCAGGGCTGCCGTGTTGTTGTTTTTCCAAATCAAGGAGTGGGCTTTTAATACAGATGGACCACTGATGTGCCAAGCTCTGATGGATAGGAGATTGAACGGATTTGGTTTCAGAGCTGAAGCTTTTTAATTTGTGAAGGATCATTAGCGGAAAACCCTCTCTTGTGGCTCTGGAGAAGAGCGAGAGATTGAAGGGATGCAGCACAAGGAAAGCCCCTCATCTATCTAGTAGCTGTCGAAACACAGCAGTGTAAAAATAAGCTGTATTTAAAGGATGGCAACGCTAAACAATTCCATGCACAGAGTTTATTCTATGCGCATACACAGTTGAATCTTGCTTTACAAATGTGACTGTTTAAATGCAGATGAAGAATACCAAACTTTTATAACCAACTGGATTTTAATAAAAGTTTTAAGTCTGATTTATCCTGGATTTGTCATCGGATCCCACTCCTACGCTTGCAGCAATGTGTGTGGGCTTCAAGTGTCGAACCAAGGTTTCATTTAATGCTACAGTCACTATGTAAAGTAGATTAAATATATGTAAACAGAGGTACACATCTGAGTTGGATATGCCTAGCAGGGTAGAAATAGACTTGCGCTACTGTAACCTCCACTCTCTTTAATTCCTGTTCGGTGTTATTCGTCATTAAGGGTTGCTCACCACCTGAGAAAGTGTGTTAGCATGACTAAACAGAGTTTACTTTACTCTGCATTAATTATCATGGGCATTTCTGGCTCACACTATCCTCCCCAGTAGTAGGGCAATAATTGGCATAATGGATTCGTTTCAGACAGTGGTCCTTTTTCAGGTGTTCAAAGTGCTTTAGTATAGGCTACATGACCAAGAGTATGTGGACACCTGCTCGTTGAACATCTCATCTCATTCCAAAATCATGGCCATTATTACGGAGTTGGTCCCCCCTTTGCTGCTATAACATCCTCCACTCTTCTGTGAAGGCTTTCTACTAGATGTTGGAACATTGCTACAGGGATTTGCTTCCATTCAGCCACAAGAGCGTTAGTGAGGTTGGGCACTGATGTTAGGCGATTAGGTCTGGCTCGCAGTCGGTGTTCCAATTGATCCCATAGGTGTTCGATGGAGTTGAGGTCAGGGCTCTGTGCAGGCCAGTTAGTTCTTCCACACAGATCTTGACAAACCATTTCTGTCTGGACCTCCCTTTGTGCACAGGGGCATTGTCATGCTGAAACAGGAAAGAGCCTCATCCACCAAACTTTACAGTTGGCATTTGCATTGGGGCAGGTAGCGTTCTCCTGGCATCTGCAAAACCAAGATTAGTCCGTCAGATTGCCAGATGGTGAAGCGTGACTCATCACTCCAAAGAACATGTTTCCACTGCTCCAGAGTCCAATGGCGGCGAGCTTTAAACCACTCCAGCTGGCGCTTGGCGTTACACATGGTGATTTTAGGCTTGTGTGCGGCTGCTTGGCCATGGAAACCCATGTCATGAAGCTCCCAACGAACAGTTCTTGTGCTGACATTGCTTCCAGAGGAACTCAGTAGGGAGTGTTGCAACCGAGGACAGACGATTTTTACACGTTACGCGGTTCAGCACTCGCCGGTCCCGTTCTGTGAGCTTGTGTGGCCTACCACTTCACGGCTGAGCCGTTGTTGCTCCTAGACATTTCCACTTCACAATAACAGCACTTACAGTACAGTTGACCAAGGCAGCTCTAGCATGGCAGAAATTTGACGAAATGACTTGTTGGAAAGGTGGCATCCTATGAGGGTGCCACATTGAAAATCACTGAGCTCTTCAGTATGGACCATTTTTATTATTTTTTAAATTTTTAATTGAACCTTTATTTAACTAGGCAAGTCAGTTAAGAACAAATTCTTATTTACAATGACGTCCTACACCGGCCAAACCCGGACGACACTGGGCCAATTGTGCGCCACCCTATGGGACTACCAATCATGGCCAGGTGGTGATACAGCCTGGATTCTACTGCCAATGTTTGTCTATGGAGATTGCATGGCGGTGTGCTCGATTTTATACACCTGTCAGCGACGGGTGTGGCTGAAATAGCCAAATACACTCATTTGAAGGGGTGTCCACATACTTTTGTGTATATTGTGTTTCTCACCTCATCCTATACAATGTGTAGCACCCACCCATATCATCATTATAATACATACGGGTATTGTATGCTGAAGCACTCCAACTAAAACACAACACCTACTCACATAGAAGTAATCCATAGCTTGTGGAATAGGGATTAGCATTCAATAAAACAGCTGCCAGTGTAGACAGTGTGGTGGTTGTTGATACATTGACAGTGTATGCAAATGAAAGCTAGCTTTCAATCTGAAGTCATTTTTACAGTTCAATGATAGAAATGAAATTCACACACTGTTTGATCGTGATGCTTGGAAACGTTTAAGCATTCCAGTGGTAACATAGATGTTGGATTTCCTCTAAATAGGGGACAGATGTCCCATGGGATGGTAATTCAAGAACAATCCTCTTTGCTGGTGAAGAAGGGGTTTTAAATGAATTTCCTTTTCCTTCTTTTGCTGTTAAAAGTGAATATCCTATGAGTCAGTGAATGTTTCTTTTTCATTCCCCCAGCCCACCCAATGGATGCCACTTGATTTTCCCCAAATCAATACAATACAACCAAGTGCCGGAGGCAATGCTCTCATTGTATTGAACACGTCTCAATTGTGATTGCTCTTGGAGATAAAATGTGATCCTAGCCATGCTTTTTTACTTAGGTAGGCTATATAAAAAATACAAAAAATACAAAATATAAGATCATATGCTGTGTGTAAAAATGTATGACATAGTTGTTGCTTTAGGTTTAGCTACCACAAATTAGCCTTTATTACCTGACATAAAAATTTGATAAGTAAAGATTAATATATTGTGTTTTATTGGCAAGGAGCTAGAAGAACAATATCACCTACTGGGTTTCAATGTGCAATCTGCTAAAGTACTCCAATGCCTTCTCCTCACCAAACACCACTCTAGCAAAGGATGTGGCATTTCATACAAAATCCTAACCATGTTTTGTATGAGCGTGCTCCCTCCCATGCAGCTCCCTAAGTCTGGTTAGAATGAAAAAAAGGCTGATGAAGCCTTTGAATGAGTCCAGGTCATGTGGTTATGTTCTATTGTAGTCATGTGAAAGCAATGCCATACAGAAGAGCGGTTTTGGCCAGGCAACACAGTGAAGGGCGAACTGGGAGAAATATTCTGCCCTGGCATTTCAGCCACACCAGCCACACCAGCACCCCCCCCCCTCCCCTCCCCCTACTGACACATAACACAGGCAACTATAGTACAGTGTTTCTCAACTTTTACTGTACCAGTGACCAGTGAAACATAGTCTTCCTCCTTTTTTAACCAGCACTTTTTAACCAGCTCATGTTTAAGAAAAATACAACATGTAAAGCAGCACTGGATATTCATCTCACCACAATAACTGTGCCTCTGTTGCCTCCATGTTGGCAGTCTGTCTCTGCATCTTCTCTGCTGTCACTCTGTCTCCCTGTCACTCCGTCCGTCTGTCTGTCACTCCGCCCGTCTGTCTTTGCTTCTCCTTGTGCTCTCATTTTCACTCTGTCTGTCTGCCACTCCTAAGTGTTAATTGCTATTACATATAGAGCCAACATATTAAGGAACTGGCAGTACATCTGTGTCTCTCTGTTTTCTTCCAACTTCAACTGCACTGACCTCTGCTAAGCCTAGCATCCTTTCTCACAGCACTGGTACCAGAAGACCAGGGGACCACACTGCCTGTGCTGGGCCCAGCAACATGCTAGTTGTGAATGAATAAACACATTTATTAGATAAAGAATAAATATTACTGAATAAATGCTTAATAGATGACCACTAGCTCATAATACCTTATGAAAAGCTAACTAGTTATATTGTCTGGCTGTCACACATGTATATATATTTCTTTAAACATCCTGCGTTGTGTTTTTGTTCTTTTACCAGGTACTGCAGGAATGTCTACCAATGGCATGTCAATCTTATCGTGAGAAATTACAGCGGTCACTCAAAATATTTATAAAGTATAAGTAGCACTCACTTTAGAAAATGGACTGCAAAAATACTTTACTAAGGACTAGTAAATGGTTTATTAATGTGGGAGTAATGATTAATAAATGGTGAACACAATTTATAAATGCTTTATAAATAGTTTATTACGGACCCTTAAAATAAAGTGTTCCTCATCCTAGTAGTGAAATCACTGAATAAATGCCTTATAGATGACCATTGGCTTATAGAATACCTTATAACAGCCTAACTACATATTTCAAATTAGTGCATTTCAAGTGTTCACCCCTACCCACTTTAGATACAGTTACTCACACCCCTTGACCTTTCCCACATTTTGTTGTGTTGCAGCCTGAATTTTAAATGGATTACATTTAGATTGTGTCAGAGATCTACACACAATACCACATAATGTCAAAGTGGAATTATGTTTTTAGAAATGTTTACAGTCAATAACTATTCAAGCCTTTTGTGATGGCTAGTCTAAATAAGTTCAAGAGTAAATATGTGCTTAACAAGTCACATAATACATTGCATGGACTCACTCTGTATGCAATAATAGTGTTTATCATTGATTTTTAAATAATTACACCATCTCTGTACCCCACACATACTGTAAAGTCCCTCAGTCGAGCAGTGAATTTCAAGCAAAGATTCAACCACAATGACCAAGGAGATTTTCCCATGGTTCACAAAGAAGGGCACCTATTGGTAGATGAAAAAAATCATTAAAAAAAGCAGACCTTGAATATCATTTTGAGCATGGTGCAGTTATTAATTCAAATCAAATCAAATGTTAGTCACATGCCCCGAATACGACAGGTATTCACGACCTTACCGTGAAATGCTTACTTACAAGCCCTTAACCAACAATGCAATTCAAGAAATCAAGTTACTTTGGATGGTGTATCAACACACCCAGTCACTACAAAGATACAGGCTGCCTTCCTAAAGCAGTTGCCAGAGAGGAAGAAAACCACTCAGGGAGTTCACCAGGAGGCCAATGGTGATTTTAAAACAGTTACAGAGTTTAAAGGCTGTAATTTGAGATAATCGAAGATGGATCAATAACATTGTAGTTACTCTACAATACTAACATAAAGAAGAAAGTGAAAAAAGGAAGCCTGTACTGAATTCAAATATTCCAAAACATGCAGCCTGTTTGCAATAAGGGACTAAAGTAACTGTAAAGAATGTGTCAAAGAAATGAACATTTTTGTCCTGAATACAAAGTGTTATGTTTGGGACAAATCCAACACAACATATCACTGAGTACCACTCTTCATGTTTTCAAGCATGGTGGTAGCTGCATCATGTTATGGGTATGCTTTTCATCAGCAAGGACTAGGGAGTTTTTCTTGGGATAAAAATAAATGGAATAGAGCTTACCACAGGTAAAATCCTAGGGGAAATGTTGGTTCAGTTTGCTTTCCAACAGACACTGGGAGACAAATTCACCTTTCAGCAGCATAATAACTTAAAACACAAGGCCAAATATACCCTGGAGTTGCTTACCAAGACGACATTGAATGTTCCTGAGTGGCCTTGTTACGGTTATGACTTAAATTGGGTTGAAAAGACTTGAAAATGGCTGTTTAACAATGATCGACAATCAACTTGAAAGTGCTTGAATAATTTCGTAACACAACAAATAACTTTCTGAAGGCACTATATAAAATTTGGTTTACTTTATTCAAAATTATGCACAAACAATTGAATTGGCCACAAGTTGTAGTGACATCTCAATGAGATGATCAAATTAAATTGGATGCACCTGAGCTCAATTTGTTGTGTCATGGCAAAGGGGTGTGAATACTTATGTAAATTAGATTTCTGTATTCAATTTTCAGTAGATTTGCAAAACTTATTGTCATTATGGGGTATTGTGTGTAGATGAGTGAGAAAAAAAGATATTTAATCCATTCTGATTTCAGGCTGAAACACAACAAAATATGGAATAAATCAAGGGGTATGCATACTTTCTGAAGGCACTAAAACATATACACTCACTCACTCACTCATACACTACACTGACACACACACACGCACGCACGCACACACACACATGCTCACACTCATCATATTCTGCTACTCTGTTCATTATTTAACTTGTATTATTATCTATCCTGATGCGTAGTCACTTTACCCTGCCTTCATGTACATACAGTGCACTCGGAAAGTATTCAGACTCCTTGACTTATTCTAAAATTGATTAAATTAAACATTGTTGTTTTTTTCCTCATCAATCTACACACAATACCCCATAATGACAGAGCAAAAATTGGTTTTTAGAAATTGTCACAAATGTATACAAAATAAAAACAGAAGTTTTCAGACCATTTGCTATGAGACTCAAAATTGAGCTTAGGTGCATCCTGTTTCCATTGATCATCCTTGAGATGTTTCTACAACTTGATTGGAGTCCAGCTGTGGTAAATTCAATTGATTGGACATGATTTGGAAAGGCACACACCTTTCAGTAATAGGCACATGACAGCCCTCTACACCTACAGGACTCTCAGACCATGAGAAAAAAGATTCTCTGGTCTGATGAAACCAAGATTGAACTCTTTGGCCTGAATGCCAAGCGTCACGTCTGGAGGAAAACTGTCACCATCCCTACGGTGAAGCATGGTGACAGCATCATGCTGTGGGGATGTTTTTCAGCGGCAGGGACTGGGTGACTAGTCAGGATCGAAGGAATGATGAACGGAGCAAAGTACAGAGAGATCCTTGATGAAAACCTGCTCCAGAGTGCTAAGGACCTCAGACTGGGGCAAAGTTTAATCTTCCAACAGGACAATGACACTAAGCACACAGCCAAGACAGAGCAGGAGTGGTTTCGGGACAAGTCTCTGAATGTCCTTGAGTGGCCCGCCAGAGCCCGGACCTGAACCCGATCAAACGTCCCTGGAGAGACCTGAAAATAGCTGTGCAGCGACGCTCCCCATCCAACCTGACAGAGCTTGAGAGGATCTGCAGAGAAAAATGGGAGAAACTCCGCAAACAGGTGTAACAAGCTTATTAGCGTCATACCCAAGAAGACTCAAGGGTGTAATCGCTGCCAAAGGTGCTTCAAGAGAGTAATTAGTAAAGACTCTGAATGCTTATGTAAATGTGATAATTCATTTTTTCTAACATTAATTAAACAATTTCTAAAAACCTATTTTTGGTTTGTCATTATGGGGTATTGTGTGTAGATTGATGAAAAAAAATAACAATTTAATCCATTTGAGAATAAGGCTGTAACATAACAAAATGTGAAAAAAGTTAAGGGGTCAGAATAGTTTCCGAATGCACTCTATCTACCTAACATACCTTGTACCCCTGGACAGTGATATGATACTGTTACTGTTAGCTTCATCTTTGTGTATTTTATTCGTCTTGGGTTGCTATTTCTATTTTTCCCATAATAAAGAATTATAATAAATTATTATATATTTGTTTAACTCAACATTGTTGGGAAGGGCTCGTATACGAGGCATTTCAAGTTTACACCCGTTGTATTCTGTGAATTTTTTTATTTATTTTACCGTTATTTAACTAGCCAAGTCAGTTAAGAACAAATTCTTATTTACAATGGTAGCCTACCCCGGCCAAACTCTAACGACACTGGGCCAATTGTGCGCCGCCCTATGGGACTCCAAATCACTGCCAGTTGTGATACAGCCTGGATTCGAACCAGGGTCTGTAGTGATGTCTCTAGCACTGAGATGCAGTGCCTTAGACCGCTGCGCAGCTCGGGAGCTTATGTGACAAATAAAATGTAGCTGCAGCGTGTAGAGGCTCAAGTTATACAAATTGTTATACAAATTGTTATACAAATTCTGTGGAAATCAAGCCTTTGGTCACAGTTCTTGCTTCGCCTCTTTTTGCTATTATAAAGTGATTTAGAAAATGGGTTGGTTGATGATAGAGCCCTAAGGGATGCACCTCATTAATTCTATTGATTGTTGCCCTTGATTGGAGAAAGAAAGCTTTAAATGTTTTTTCCTCCTAGATTAGTTTTTTTGTGTGTACTCAATTCTATTAATAGATTATCAAAGGAATTAAAAGCAAAATAGCTCAGCTGTCATAAGTTGTATGCTCTTCATTTCTTACAGGTGCAGTAGACTAATCATGATTGCATTAGAGATGAACAATTGATTACTACTGGGAGTGTACACCCCTAATGGTGTTCCTAACAAATCCACTATTGTTACGATCTTGCCTCTGTCAATCCTTTGGAGGAAAGTAGCCATATGCTATTTACATTGACACATTCGAATGTCACAGTAAATTACTGGTAGCTTATTCATGTTAGGTCTATTGATTGAAGATAAGCAAAGCTATGTTTTTGTATCAAGTTGTCTGGTTGATGTTTGTTTGTAGAACTGTACTGTGCACGTATAATATTGTTATTAGCTGGCCATGGAGTATGATGATATCATAAGACAGTATGTGTATAATCACTGTGTATTTTGTCGCTCAATGTCAGCCAGGATGTGTTTGAGAGGATAATCTCATTGGAAAAACCTCCACAGCTTGTGATTTTTGCTTGTGATTTTTGTAGGCTAACGTCTTACAAAAACACTCCAGTGTAGCAACATGCTTAGCTAACCATAATGTTTATACAGTATTACATGAAGACAATGTCATGTTTGCTGTGACGTTGTCAGAACGTCTCTGGGACATCATGCTGGACTACACCCATTCTAATAGTGTTTGGCGTGCCCCCCGTTTGTTGTATTACCTCAATGTAATGAGCTTCATTGTTTTTCTGATCGTTATCAGATACTACCACGTCAGTGCTGCATTACGTACACACGGACACCGTAATACACTGTAACATTAGAAGTTTGATTGGCTGCTCTGAGACTGCCATCAGATGCATATTAAACATGGGTTTACTCAGGTAGTTTAACCTTGAGTTACAACAGATAGGAGAAGGGGGAAATTAAATTAGGTTGTTTATGAAAACAATGTTAACAATGAGGAATGCACATTGTTTAATTGAGATGAGTGTCAATTTAATGAGTCATAAATTCTGCATAATGACCAAGCGTTGGACGGGATTAACAGCAGGGAAGATTTGGGGAAATGGTGTTCTCTGTGTTAAACTAATGTATCTTCTACTGTGAGGATTAGTAGGTTACAGACTGAATAATTAAAGAATATGGTCGAACATTTTTATACGAAATTAAGAAAATATACTGATGTTAGGGATGAGCTATTGATGGTTTATTGTTTTGTTATTTTCTATTCCCATGTTGGAGATTCGTTTTATCACATGTATCAAACAATAGCTTAAGAAACTATTAAACATGTTTACATTATGGTAATAATAACGTGAATGAGGACTAAGCTAAATACTTATATGATTTCTGTATTTTTCTCTATTTTTGAGCAGAATCATACACATGGCTTGACCATGCAAACCAACCAAAACTACAATGATTTTAAGAACTGCTCTCCCCATCTCCCTCTCTGCAGCAGAGAAATTCCATTGAACCCATGAAACCCTAGTTAATCTTTTACTCTACGGAACTGGCACTGTGTTGCCATAAATCACATTCCTATCCAACCATTGTCATGTTACTATAAATAGACTTGGTTTCATAACCAACCCTTTACACTGTGTCATGTGCGGATTGGCCGTATGGTAATTCTGGCAAATGCCAGAAGGGCTGGACCATCTTTTATTAGGGTGGGCTTAGTAACAAAACAAACGTTCTGAGACAAATGCGTATCATCGAAGAGAGTGAGACCCTTCAAAACAGAAAAACAGAAGGGCTGTGCTGAAAAGTTAGAGAGACCAAAAAAGGGCTCTTGAAGCCAACGCTGCTAAATGTGTGAAATTAACCGACTTATTTGCAAAACGTTCTGGTTCTGCTGGTCCGAGGTCTGTGTCTGTGAGAAATTACATCTGCTGTGGTGTAGTCAAGGTAGGAAGAAAACCGAGAAAGACACACACACACACACACTGACACAAATCATGTATCCTAGTACTGCCAGTTAGGCCATCATTTTTGGGTGTATATTGTATGAAGTATATTTTTATACCTACTATAGCACGGTAAATAGGGAAGCTGGATTTGGGGGA